>NW_015198530.1:0-444 GCF_001447785.1 Gekko japonicus | reverse complement strand
TGCTGCATGCAAACAAAATAAAGGGGATCCTCCGCACAGAATGAAATTGACATGAGATGTAAAGAGAGAGGGACACTGGGATGGGAAGCCTAAAGCTTTGAAACCATTTTTCCCATTAGTGCTTTAGTGAACAAAGTTTGAGGAGGGAACTATTTGGCAGTCTCTGGAAGCCTATCATTAAAATGGCAGCTGAGCCACACGGACATTCTGCGAACCGCCAAACTTAAGAATTGTTTAAGATCAATCCATTTGGAGAAAGAGTGCAATCCACACAGAACAGGCTTTAAAAAACTGCCAAGATCATGACCAGTGTGTAGGATCAAATCAGAGAATCACAAAGAGAAAACCACACAAATTTGTAAAGAAGGGCTAGGGCATTGGCAAAAATACCCCCCCTCTGGCTTCTGCCAGAGGACTCCTCCACACAAATTGCAGCCCTATGCA
>NW_015198529.1:0-437 GCF_001447785.1 Gekko japonicus | reverse complement strand
ATCTTGAGTATGCTGTTCAGGCGTGTGTCCCTAAGCCACAACCCTATGATGACGCAGCAGCAGCAGAAGTAGAAGCAGAAGACAGCCAGTTCCATTGTGGGCCTGATAGAAGCCCTCCGGGGGCCTGATGTGGCCCCCGGGCCACATGTTTGACACCTCTGCGTTAGAGTCACTAAGGACTACTTGCATGAACATGAGAGGGAAGGATTTTATCAAAATGCAGCCTTTATTTGTAAGATTTGTGAGTGATCTAGTTATCTATTTAAACAATTCAGATATCAGAAGCTAATTGGGGTCGGCCCTGGTTATTACTTGGATGGGAGACCCACCAAAAAAGTTGCCAATCTCCAAGTTGTACAGCAAAAAACCCACACAGGTAATCATGACCAAATGATTACCTGTGGGGCAGGGGGCAGGGGGGCTTTGAGAATGCATTT
>NW_015198528.1:0-448 GCF_001447785.1 Gekko japonicus | reverse complement strand
CTGCTACCGCCGCCTTGTGGGGAAGGAAGTCATGGTAAAAGTTCAGGATTCCAAAGAATGCCTGTAGTTCTGCCTTGGACTTCGGCGGCGGTGCTTCCACAATCGCTTTTACTTTTTCGCGGGTTGGGTGGAGGCCCTCGGTGTCCACCGTGAACCCCCAAAAGTCCACTGACGACACTCCCAGGTGGCACTTTTCCAGCTTCACCTTCAGCCCAGCATCCTGGAAACGGCTGAGCACGGCTCGGAGGCGATCAGCGAAGTCAGCAGGCGTGGCGGTGGCGATCATCACATCATCGAAGAATGGTGTGACGCCGGGGATCCCTTTAAGGAGAGGGTCCATCAGTTGCTGAAACAGCCCGGGCGCCACAGTCACTCCAAAGCTCAATCACTTGACACGGAATGCCCCCCGGTGTGTAATGATCATTTGCGCCTCCGCAGTTGCCTCATC
>NW_015198527.1:0-444 GCF_001447785.1 Gekko japonicus | reverse complement strand
TATCTCACCTAGGGCGGAGCTCCGAACAGAGCGCCAACTGCCCTGCCGGAGGCTGCCCAACCCAGGCCTGATAAGCAGGGAGGGAGGCAGCGGTGGAAGGCCTGAGGATGCCCTGAGCTCAGCGGCTGAAGCGCTCTTCCCCCCCTTCCAGTTGCAGATCTGCAGCTGTCCCTGGTCTCTCCATCCGTCCATCTGCAATGCAAGGGCAAAGCCTCCTCCCCACCCCCGGGAAAGAACTCCACCCCCGCTCCTGTTCAGCCTCTCCAACCATGCAGCTCACTCACTTTAACCCTTTCCATGCTGCACATTGTCCTCCCCCACCCCACCCCTGGCAGTGCCCCCCATTGCAGTGTGACTCACGAGCAGCCTCGTCTAAGCTGCATCAGAGGGCGTGGCGCCTCATGGGGCAGTCGGTCGGTCGGAGGTGGTGGTGGTGGCACCCCC
>NW_015198526.1:0-451 GCF_001447785.1 Gekko japonicus | reverse complement strand
AATCTCTTCTCTTCTTCTTCTTCATATTGCTAATGGACCCCTTGAGGCTTCATTTATGTACAATTTTCTCCCCATAATTCCAGACTGAGAGTATGAGAGATAATGCTTGGGTTAAGGACCACAGTTTTATCATTACATATCTGATTTCCTTCAAAGTAAATTTAATCTTACTTGGGGGAGGGCTATGCAGGGGCAAAACACTTCTATTAATCTCTTGCCTTGAAAACCTCATGGGGGTCACCATCAATGTTCCCTCTAGGAACTGTCTTTGCCCTTCTTCAGCTATAAAGCCTAAAGGTATGAACAGGAGGTCCTGATAACTTCCTTAACTCATGACGGTAAACTTTGTTCATCAAGAAATCTTTCTGGACTGATGTAGCTAAGGATAGGTCCATCGGTGCCTACAAACTATGATTACTAAAAGGAGCTCTCTCCGCCTCACCTACCTCAC
>NW_015198525.1:0-525 GCF_001447785.1 Gekko japonicus | reverse complement strand
AAAATATCTGAATTTGGTGAACTGGCAGGTACTACAGTGCCCACAGGCACAGTGTTGGGGACCCCTGCATTAGAACAATTCATGGAGATAGATAACTCTACCAAGGACTATAGCACCTCAACATTCAGCAGCTGTACATTGGGTCCTGGGCAATGTTCCCTCTAAGCTGTGGAGTCCTGTGAGCAAAAATCCCACTTTGTGAGCTGCTGGCATTAAAGTTGTGAGTGAGCAATTTGGCTAATGCATAAATTAGTTTGCTCTGGAGCCCTCCTTCCTGAGCTGAGACAAAAATGTGTGAGCCGGAGGCTAAAAGACTGTGAGCTAGCTCACACTAACTCAGCTTAGAGGGAACACTGGTCCTGGGGACAAACCATGAGGGGAGGACCATTGCCTTTGTAAGTTTTCCAAGATCTCTAACTGCCCTCGTTGGAAACAGAATTCTGGGCTGGATGGATCTTTGGCCTGGTCCAGCCAAGCAATTATTTTTAATATGCATTGATGAGAAATAGCTAAATAGCCATTTAG
>NW_015198524.1:0-447 GCF_001447785.1 Gekko japonicus | reverse complement strand
CAGCTAACCTACTTTTATTTACCCCATCTACAGCTTTCCCTCCTCCTGGCAGCCTCAGCTCAGAAAAACTATGGCCGAGTTGCCCAGTCCTGGCTCTCAGGTCCAGTTGTATGGTGGGAAACCCGCAAAGGCTTGTGGGAAGCCCCTCCCTTTCCCTTTATCCCTTTATCCACCTCTCCATACTATTTCCTTACTTCTCTCCTTCCCACCCAACAACCAACCTACCTTTTATGTACCCCCATCTTCAGCTATATTTATCATTTATTTATTTCATTTATACCCTAACTTTCCCCACAATGGGAGCCTAAGCAGCCTACATCATTCACCTCTCCACAGCAATTCTGTGAGATAGGTTTTGCTGAGAACATGTGACTGACCCAAGGTCACCCAGTGAGCTTTCATGGTAGAATGGGGGTTATAGGGTTGCCAAATCCTTCTCGGCCGGGA
>NW_015198523.1:0-440 GCF_001447785.1 Gekko japonicus | reverse complement strand
CACTCACTCAACTTAGAGGGAACACTGGTAGGGGCAGGCATTTCTGTAGTGCCTGTGTTGTGACTCAGTCATGTTTCAGAGCTGTGACTACCCACCTGGAACCCCATGGGCTCCTTCTCTGGCTCCATTCCACTTGCACTCCCTCCAGCCTCAACCAGCCTCAGAAAGGCAGAAGTTTCCCAGGATCTGCTTTCTGGGTTATCTCACTGCTCCAAGTGTCTTCAGCGTCCTGAGCACCTACCTTCTCCTCCATGGTCAGCTATCCCCTTCTCCAGTCCCAGCTCCTCCCCTTCCTAGCCCTTCCCTCTATTATCCTCTGTGCCCGGCTTAACCCCCAGCTGGCCTCTGCCTTACAAGGATAGCTCATCCCAACTCAGCTCTCCTGAGCTGGAGGAAGCTGCTGCTATGCTCTGTCTGAAGATAAGCTCCTTGGGTGCAAG
>NW_015198522.1:0-467 GCF_001447785.1 Gekko japonicus | reverse complement strand
GGAGCGAATGCTAGACGCAGAATCGCCCTATGTGCCCCCTCAGGCCTTGGCGCTCTCTTTACAGATGTGTCCCATCGGCCTTTGCGATTGGCAGGCTGTGTAAGTCCTCTGGGTTGACCTGATAAGATACAAAAGTACTAGGCTTTCTGATTTTATCACCTACTCAGCAAGGGAAGGGGGCTGTGGCTTAGTGGCAGAGCATCTGCTTTGCATGCAGAAGACCCCAGGTTCAATCCCCGGCATCTCCAGTTAAAGGCTCTGGCAGTAGGCGATTGGGAAGACTTCCACCTGGGACACCGGAGAGACGCTTGAAGCCTGAGTGGGCGGTACTGACCTTGACGGACTGATGGTCTGTTTCAGTGTAAGGCGGCTTCATGCGTTCAAGTACTTTCTGCTTTTCACGCACATAGGGTTGCCAAGTCGATATTCTGCTGGAGTGGGGGGGGCTCCCGGCTGGTGTCTGGTGT
>NW_015198521.1:0-457 GCF_001447785.1 Gekko japonicus | reverse complement strand
ACACACACACACACACACACACCGATAATTATTCCGGCACGGACGATTAACAGCCACCGAAAGAGCGAAAATACTTTTTTACTACGAGGGTCCTGAAGATGCACAAGTCCCTCCCTCCCTACACCCAGAAACATGACCCCACTTCAGCTCCTAGCCAGAACATTCCCCTCTTTCCGCCCTTTGGGAGAATGCTCCTAGAGCCAACATCGCCCACCTCGGCTCTTTTCGACCGCCAGGAGCCGACAGGTGAACGGCCAGGGAGAGCAGAGGCATTTCAGACGGAGGCAGGCTCCGCTTGGGACAGGAATGCAGTTACACAGCTCGAATGGAATCTGCCCGAATGGAATCCGGCCTCCTGGAGGGCTGACCTGTCAGTACATGCACAGGCCAGCCTTGGGTCTCCCGTAAAGAAAATGCCAGCGAACAGATAAAAAACACCAATGTACACCTAGACAGC
>NW_015198520.1:0-455 GCF_001447785.1 Gekko japonicus | reverse complement strand
TTTCTATGAAATGACCCCTGCATAGGGTTGCCATAAGTTGGAAGCACAAACCCACCTTGCCTGGTCCTTTCTAACTGGAGATGCCAGGGATTGAACCTGGGGCCTCCTGCACGCCACTGAGCCGCAGCCCGTTCCCCGGGCCAGCAGGGAACCACCAACCTCTAGACCCTGGGAGGAGGAAAAGACGCCCCCACCACCAAACCCCTTTGCCACCAAGGCTCACCTCAGCAAATATGGCCATGGCAGTGATGTGTTCACTCTCATCGGAGTCATCCAGTATGGCCATGACGTGCTCCGCCATCCATTTGAGCTCCCGCGGACGGCCCCTGACGATCGCTCTGTCAAAAAGGACAAACGTTTCCTCGTCACAAAGGGCCAGCAGGAGAAGCCGCAGTCCAGAATGTGCCGTGTATATGTTTGTGTGTGTGTGTGTCGGATCTGTGCTACCACCTCTT
>NW_015198519.1:0-458 GCF_001447785.1 Gekko japonicus | reverse complement strand
TGAAATGTCTCCAGTAGGTAAGTAAGATTTGCTTCATTACATCCCTTTTCAGTGCTGATGGAAATGAAATATGTGCATGTTACTGTTGGGACAAAGATAATGCCAGTTTGTATGTGTTGATGTCCCCAACCCGAGTGCCTTGAGAGAACAAGGGGGAGTCCACTCATATAGTATAATGTCCAGATCACTCTGCTCTGGTTAGACTTCACCTAGAATGTTGTGTTCAGTTTTGGGCACCACAATATAAGAAGGATAGAGACAAGCTGGAACGTGTCCAGAGGAGGGCAACGAAGATGGTGAGGGGTCTGGAGACCATGTCCTATGAGGAAAGGCTGAAGGAGCTGGTTTAGCCTGGAGATGACTGAGAGGTGATATGATAACCATCTTCAAGTACTTGAAGGGCTGTCTAATATAGAGGATAGTGTGGATTTGTTTTCTGTTCTCCCAGAAGGTTGGAC
>NW_015198518.1:0-450 GCF_001447785.1 Gekko japonicus | reverse complement strand
CCATGTAAGGCTTTGAAGGTCATTGCCAACACCCTGAAGTGAATCTGGTACTCAACCAGGAGCCAATGCAGTTGGCAGAGCACAAGCCAAATGTGAGCCCACACAGGCGTCGATGTCAGCAAGGCAACACCACATTTTGCACCAGGTGTCCACAAGGCCTCTGATCTGCATGTCGTCCCCCCTTCATCTGGTTCATGCAGATGTGCTTACCATTTAAAAATGAAATGGAAATTGAACGAAGAGCTTAGGAGTCGTTGAAGCATGAAAAACAACAACTGTTCTAAATCAAGGATATATAGACCCAAGTAAGATAAAATAGAGAGACACTTTCCCCTCAAATGTACATTGTAGCCCAGCAAGTATGTTGGGACCAACAGAGGCTTCATAGTCTGGCTGTTACTACATTGAAAGTGGGTAGAGTCAGCCAGGATTAAGGACTATATTTTCTTT
>NW_015198517.1:0-455 GCF_001447785.1 Gekko japonicus | reverse complement strand
TCCGCGGGCTCCGTCATCTCGGAGGCCACCTTAAAAAGATTGTGTCCTAAGGGGGGGGCCCGCTTAGTCCCCACTGACTCTCATGGACTTTCAGAGAAATAGTGTGCCCATTAAGGGAGTCGGCAGTTTCTGGGTACAATATAAGGGGTTCAAGGGCTACCTGGACTTAATAGTGGTAAAAGGGGACCTGGTCAGTTTACTGGGCCGAGCCTGGTTTGAAGCCCTGGGCATCACGATTGGGGGAATCCAGATGTGCGCCCCAAACGATTTCCAGGCCGTGTGCCAAGAATTTCCCTCTGTTTTTGATGGGGCCCTGGGTAAATATACGGGCCCTCCCGTTTCACTACAGCTCGACCCCAAAGTAGCTCCAATAAGACTGCGCTATCAGAATGTGCCCCTATCGGTCAAGACGAAGATAGATGCAGGGTTAGATAAATTGGTCACCCAGGGAATCT
>NW_015198516.1:0-464 GCF_001447785.1 Gekko japonicus | reverse complement strand
GAGCTGCCACTGAGAAAGCCCTAGCCTGGGTTGTAGCCAGCCTGGCGTCCTTGGGTCGAGGGAAGGTCAATTGATGTTGGGACCCTGACCGCAGTGCTCTCTGGGGAACATGTGGGGAAAGGTGGTCCCTCGGGTATCATAAAGGGCTTTAAAGGTAAGAACCAGCACCTTGAAGTGAATTTGGTATGGTATTGGTAGCCAGTGCAATGCCTTCAGCACAGGCTGAATGTTCTCTCACATTGGGAGACCCAAAATATGAGTGGCACGGGAGGTGTGGCAAGGAAGGAATGGAACCTAGTCAAAATCCTTTGCTCAGTCAGGGGTCATTTTTGGTCCCTCTGTTCCTGCACAATAGTACACCAACAAAATAGCTGAGGTAAGTAAACACATTCCCATTGGAGACAATGAAGAACCCTGAATACCAGCTCTCTAGCCCTGTGGAAGGACGTTCTGATTAACTCTGT
>NW_015198515.1:0-455 GCF_001447785.1 Gekko japonicus | reverse complement strand
CTCCGTCTGCGTACTTTTCACTTTCAGGGCAGAGTTGTCTGTCTCCAGGCAGGGCCTGAAGTTCTCTTGGAATTACAACTGACCTCCAGCCTACAGAGATCAGTTCCCCCTGGAGAAGATGACAGTTTTGGAGAGTAGACTTTAGTGCTTCACATCCCAACCGAGTTCCTTCCTCCAACCTCTGCCCTGCTCGGGCTTTGTCCCCAAATTGTCAGGAATTTCCCAACCCCACCCTCCCCGGGCTCCTGGAATTTCCCAACCTGGACTTGGCAGCCCTATTCCTGGGTGACTTTGGCCAGTCATCTTCTCTCAGCCTGATGTACTTCACAGGGTTGTGGGGGAGATAAAACGGAGGAAGGGAGAATGGCATTGCTACGTAAGCAGGCTGAGAGGCTGTGATGTGTTACCATAACAGACAAAGCACCTTTATAGCTAACCAGGCCGCGGTACGATCT
>NW_015198514.1:0-508 GCF_001447785.1 Gekko japonicus | reverse complement strand
AGCAGGAAATTAGGGGTGAGTTTGTGGCTGAGAGAGGATTTGAGCCTTGATTTCAGCTATGGGGTATTTCGGCTTTGCAGCAGCGACTTCAGAGACGTTCAGTGAGTCCTAGGCTGTATCTGTCAGCCAGTGTTCCCTCTAAGCTGAGTTAGTGTGAGCTAGCTCATAGTTTGTTTAGCCTCCGGCTCACACTTTTTTGTCTTAGCTCAGGAAGGATATGGCTCCACAGAGCAAACTAATTTGTGCAGTCGCCAAATCGCTCGCTCACAACTTTAATGCCAGTAGCTCACAAAGTAGAATTTTTGCTCACCTCCTGGTGGTGGTTGGTTTTTTTGGGCTGTGTGTGTTTTTGAGTGTTGGATTGGATTCTTGTTTTTGTTCAGTGGTGGTTGGGGTTTTTTTTTTTTTTTGCAGAACTGTTAGCCAAGCAAAGTCTCAGTTATTTTCACAGGAAAACAAAAAGCTGCAAAAAAAAAGAAAGAAAAGGCAAAAACTGTCTTAGGAGTTA
>NW_015198513.1:0-452 GCF_001447785.1 Gekko japonicus | reverse complement strand
AAAATGGAAGAGAGGAAAACGATGTAAGCTGCTTTGGATCCTCAGTGGGGAGAACGACTTGTTTTAAATGAGGTAAACAAAATGAACAACAGCAAACAACAAGTGGGAATCTTTGTTTGGGGTTCTGTGGTCACTCTTAGCATGCTGGGGAAATAAGGAACACACAGGAAGAACTACATCAGCATTACAGGTCAGAGTGAAGATGGGACTGCTGGACTTGTTAAATATGACCCTTCTCCAATGGGATCCCCCCCCCCATTTCTGGAATGTCATAGTACGGAGCAATAAAATAGATAATCACTCAGGAATGGATAACTCCCAGTTCCCAGCAGCTACACAATTCAGAAAGCAGAAGCTAAGAATTCCCCATTAAGGTGCTGTTCCTGGGACTGAGTGTGACCGGCCCTCTTGTATCCTGAAGCAATTGTTTTTGAGACACAGGAGCCTTCAAA
>NW_015198512.1:0-454 GCF_001447785.1 Gekko japonicus | reverse complement strand
TAGCAAACTAGTGGCATCCCCCTAGGGTTCCAAGGCAAAAGACAAACAGAGCTCGTTTGCCATTGTCTACTTCCATGTAACAACCCTGATGGTGGTGTTCCATGCAAGTACTAACCTCGACCAACCCTGCTTAGCTCCCAAAATCTGATCACCCTGGGGAATCCTGATCAGGGGTAGAAGCAATACATAATTTCAAGGAACTAGAAATAGTATCTGCCAGAAAAGGATTCAGCTTTAAAGCACAAAACTTTTACATTTTAACCGGTTTATCAAAATTTGAGAAAGCTTCCATATAAAAATGGTGTGTTGGATCAAACCAGCTTTTTCACTCATTCTCACCCAATTTCCCACCAGACTATAACCCCCATCTCACATGGTTTTTGTCCACGCAGGACTTGTGATTCCCAGGATACACATTTTTGGTGGTCAATGGGACATTTCCTTCCATTTGTGC
>NW_015198511.1:0-488 GCF_001447785.1 Gekko japonicus | reverse complement strand
GTCAAGGAAGCCACAAGGGCCCACCGTTTTGTGAGAGCTGAGCAAGGCTGGTAACGGTAGGTTATTTTGGAGGACATTAATTCATAGGGTTGCCATAAGTCAGAAGTGAGAGCCAGTTTGGTGTAGTGGTTAAGTGCATGGGAGAACCGGTTTTGATTCCCCACTCCTCCACTTGCAGCTGGCTGGATGACCTTGGGCAAGCCATAGTCCTGTCAGAGCTGTTTTTGAAAGAGCAGTCCCCAAAAGAGCTCTCTCAGCCCCATCTAACTCACAGGGTGTCTATTGTGGGGAGGGGAAAGGAAAGGAGTTTGTAATCCGTTCTGAGACTCTGAGTGAAGGGCGGGGTATAAATCCAATCTCTTCTTCTTCTAACACACACACACCTCTCCAGAGGCAGGAGCTTGTTCCCCATGCTAGTTCACAACTGCAGTGTACAGGGAAGTGGGGAATGCAGCACAGCTTTGACGTTCAAGGCATCTCCCGTGCCT
>NW_015198510.1:0-558 GCF_001447785.1 Gekko japonicus | reverse complement strand
GGTGACAAGCCCCAGGCACTTCAAAGAGATGGAGAGACAGGAGCCTCCTCTCTCAATGACAGGCCAGCCGTAAACTGCAAAATGCACAGAGAACCTGACAGTATGTCACAGCCACATTCCCTTGGTTGGGTCATAGACACACACCGTCCCATATCTTTGGGCCTGGAAACATCTCCTTGTAGCTGTGAACAGAGCAAACCTTCCCAGTCCCGTAGCCAGGATTTTTAAAGTCAGGGGGCATTTAAATTTCTTAGGGGGCACTGGCCAATCGAATTAAAAGTAATTTAGTTCAGTTTCTGGAGGAAATAGAGAGGTGCTTTCTGGCTCCACTGCTTTCGAACTGCTAGGTTGGCAGGCGCTGGAACTAGAGATGGGAGCTCACTCCGTCATGCGGCACCCAGGTCTCGAATTGCTGAACTGCTGACCTTCCACAGCCTGCAGTTCAGCATCTTAACCACTTGAGCCACCGCAGCTCCATGGTTGGGTCATAGACACACACTGTCCCATATCTTTGGGCCTGGAAACATCCCCTTGTAGCTGTGAACAGAGCAAACCTTC
>NW_015198509.1:0-462 GCF_001447785.1 Gekko japonicus | reverse complement strand
GCTTGTTCCGGTGTGCGATTCCTTTCCCCATACGGGGCGCTCTGCAGCGGGACCTTTGGGGCATGGAGGAGCCCCCCTTCTCTGGCCGAATCGCCGGTGGAAGAGCTCACTCTGGCGCCCCATGGATAAGAGCCCATCACAAGGGCTCCAGGGGTGGCGTGGACGATCGCGCCCCCTCCCAGCTGCGGTCTCTGGCTACTGTCTCCTGGAGGTCCAGAGAGAAGCCGCAGCCATGGCAAACGCCAAAATCGGAAGACGACCCTGTGGGGTTTTCAAGGCAAGAGACATTCAGAGGTGGTTTCCCATTGCCTGCCCCTGCATACCAGCCCTGGTATTCCTTGCGGGGCCCCAATCTTACTAGTAACTGGGGCCGACCCTACTTAGCTTCTGATATGAGATCAGGCTAGCCTGGGCCTTGGGGCTGTGTGTGTGGGTGGAATGCACATCCCCAAAGTGGTACAG
>NW_015198508.1:0-462 GCF_001447785.1 Gekko japonicus | reverse complement strand
GGAGCGTTGGTTGCCAAGTGCATTGAACGTGGTTTGAAAGTGTGTTATTTAGAGTGTGTGAAAACGCCCCAACTCTGACCTGGCTTCTCTTATCTTGCCAGAAGAAAAAGCATTTCACAATTCAGTGTTGCTGCAATACTGTCCGGTACATTACCTGGCTTTTCGGTAACTCCTTTGCATATCTGGCCACACCTGTGCCTCGATGGTGTCACCTTCATCCAGCAGTCGAATTAAACCCCGCTTTAGTGATGTCCTCCTGTCTAAGACGGGATTTTCCAACCCACCACGTTCTTGCAAGGCTGATTCAGTTTCCCTGTCCACAGACCTGGGACTTTGGACCAAACCCCCTTCCAATAATTTGAAACTGGGTTTGGACTCTCACACACGCAGTCGAACACACCATTAAACGCAACCGGCTTTACTGAAAAGATTGTAAAATGGGATTCAGGCTTAAGCGTAAGG
>NW_015198507.1:0-467 GCF_001447785.1 Gekko japonicus | reverse complement strand
TTTTTCTACAAAAAGAGCCCTGATAGGAATATCTACTCAGGCTGAAAGCAGTTCTCCAGGGTCTCAGGCGGAGGTCTTTAACATCATCTCCTGCCTGGCCCTTTTTTACAGGAGATGCCGTGGATTGAACCTGGGACCTTCTGCATGCCAAGCAGATGCTCTGCCACTGAGCCATAACTCTTCCAATGAAGCTGCCTTCTACTGAATCAGAACCTTGGTCCATCAAGGTCAGTACTGCCTACTCAGACTGGTAGCGGCTCTCCAGGGTCTCAGGCAGGGGTCTTTCACATCACCAGCTGCCTGGTCCTTTTTAACAGGCAGTGTAAAGGCAGCAGTTGGTTTTGCCTGTGTGAGGTTTGGCACCTGCAGGAGGCCTTGCTTGGATGAATGAAGCTGTTGTGGCAGAGCATCGAAGAGAAATGGTTGCATATATAGGAAGAGCCAAGGCCATGAAGGGCTTTGTATGT
>NW_015198506.1:0-465 GCF_001447785.1 Gekko japonicus | reverse complement strand
TCCATTTATAAAAACTTGACCATGCATTCTCGAAGCTTCCTTTCTTGTCCTCTCAAAATCAAAGTTAAATTGTCCATCTCTGCTGTTTCAAGTATTTTATTTATAATTTCTTCCTTTGAAGGGACTTCCTTTCTTCTCCAATATTTAGCATATAGTATTGTTGCAGCAGTCAAGCTCCACCCACTTTCTAAAAGCACTTGGTGGGGGCCAGGAAAGGTGTTGGCGGGCACTGTGGCGCCCATGGGTGCTACGTTGGGGACCCCTGATCTTGGGCTGAATGCATTCTCGTAAGGCTGACCCTAGCTGTTAGTATACTGTTTGAGTCAACCGTTGAGATCGAGCGTAACATCCCGAAGTTGACGTCTGTCGATCTGGGAAACCGTTTGCTCCTTTCTGCTGGGACTGGGCGCGGTATCTTAAGGAGGAGCGGCTAACGAAGCGCTTGCTGTTACCCTTCAGGATCCT
>NW_015198505.1:0-461 GCF_001447785.1 Gekko japonicus | reverse complement strand
GGATGTACATGTTTCAATACAATAAAAAAAATGTAGCTATCTCTGCCATCAGCTGTTGCTTATTGCATTTCTAAATCTTAAGAATATATAAGCGGCACCATTTTTTTAAAAGTCCCTTGGCAATGGTCACGTTAGCTGCGGCCAAAAGAAAAATCCAGATAGCAGGGAATATTGGCGCAGGACACAAAATTATTGGGAAGGCCAAGTTGTCCCATCTTTTGGATCTAACAGTATTCCATAAGCATTCTGTAATACTCCTTTATATGTTTTGTCCCTGCAAAGCAACTGTACATTAGGATATTCCCAGCACATGAGTTAAAAATCTGTGAAATACCTCTCCAACAACCTGTAGCTATGAACATTATGAAACCTGTTCAGCTGAGGGCCATATACCACTGGTATAAGATTGGATGGTAATCTGCTCTGGAAATAGGGAGAGGAATCCTACATCCTTTGAAACT
>NW_015198504.1:0-466 GCF_001447785.1 Gekko japonicus | reverse complement strand
CAAGGTCATTCCACCCAGTCTGCACCTTCCGCCATCCAACCCCCTTCATCAGTGTAGAATCTCTATTTTCCCCTCGTTTTTAATTTTTTTGACAAGTGGCATGAGTCTAGCGATATGAGACTATTTCAAGTCTCAAACTGCTGAATAAAAAAATAAAACAATGGGGGAAAGTATTGATTTCAAAGGGTAAATGGAGAGGAGGCAAGCAGCAGTGTCCCCAGTGAAAAAGAAAAATGATTTCAGTGCTGCATGCAAACAAACAAAATGCAGAATGAAATTGATATGGGATGTAAAGAGAGAGAGAGACTGAAATAAGAAGCCTAAAGCTTTGATGACATTTTCCCCTTTAATGCTTTAGTAAACAAAGTTGGGCAGGGGGATTTTGGCAGTCTCCGTAAGCCTAACATTAAAATGCTGGCTGAGCCACATGGACTTTCTGCAGACCACCGAACTTAAGAACCACTTG
>NW_015198503.1:0-463 GCF_001447785.1 Gekko japonicus | reverse complement strand
CATTGGCCTGATCCAACACTGTTTTCTCTCTTACGTTCTTCATTGGCGTCTCTTATGTTCTTATGATTTATACCCCGCCCTTCACTACCACTTTTTGTTTTTTAATTTTGAAATTTTATTAAGATCAAGTGTAACTGCAAAACATTAGGCAGAAGTCTTGAGAATCCGGAATTACAAACCAATCGGTTAGTCACCAACAAAACATTAACACCTTGCGACGTTGGAAAAGGCGCATAAACGGACTGGGGACAAACAAATCTTTACTCAGATTCTGGCGGAAAGAAAGATCTTAGAATCTATTGAAGTCTCTCAGATACAGAAGAACCTCCTGTTCTTAAAACAGCACTTCTGGCAAAAGTCGGCCCAGTACATCAAAGTACTGGCTTGGATGGTTAAGGACAAGAAGAAATTATCTTGGGTAAAAGCTCTTAGAAGTCCGGACGGCAATACACAACATCTTCCT
>NW_015198502.1:0-465 GCF_001447785.1 Gekko japonicus | reverse complement strand
AAACCTGGCATCTATTCGGGGCATGGAGGTGGTTGTTCGGCAGAAAATTGAGAAGGAAAGGTGTGAAGGCCGGCTTTTAGGCCCCTTTGCTTTTCCCCCGGTGGTCAATCTTCGTGTTTCCCCATTGGGCATCGTTCCTAAAAAGGCGCCAGGGGAATTCCGGCTGATTCACCATCTTTCCTATCCGCGGGGGGCATCAGTCAATGATGCCATACCGGATTCATTGTGTTCAGTTCGTTATACTTCCTTCGACCAGGCAATCAGGATGGTCCGTCGGTGCGGCCTTGGGGCTGAAATGGCTAAATGCGATATAAAATCTGCGTTTAGGTTGCTCCCTGTGCATCCCAATGATTTTGAATTATTGGGGTTTTGTTTTGAGGGGCAATTCTTTATGGATCGGGCATTGCCTATGGGATGCTCCATATCCTGTGCAGCCTTTGAACGTTTTAGCACTTTTTTGGAATG
>NW_015198501.1:0-462 GCF_001447785.1 Gekko japonicus | reverse complement strand
AATCCAATCTCCTCCTCCTCCTCCAGTCTCAAAAGGGCTGATCTTAACAATGGCATCTAATAACTAAGTACTTAATCAGATACCCAAATAAAGCCATATTGGTGTCTTGGAACTATTACACATAGCAGATCCGAACACAATTAAGAAAGGGGCTTATCAGTGCTGGATACAAAAACAGGGATTGGAGAAGCGTAGGCCCAAAGAATTAATTAGGCAGAACTTCTCTTAGATCATAAACTCTGTATAATTTAAAGACCCCCCTCCCCATTTAAGAAGAGCCGATTATGAACTGCAAGCATAATTACCCCTTTGAGGACTCACGCCTCCCTCTCCTAAGCAAAGCAGGGCAGAAGACCCTCTTGGACTCTACCATAATTCTGAGAACAGCTTTGAGGCTTCACAAATAGCGACAACCCACTCCCTTTTATCAAATAATATAAATGCAGATAGTGCTCACGATCT
>NW_015198500.1:0-499 GCF_001447785.1 Gekko japonicus | reverse complement strand
TTTTAAAAATTAAGCCAATCTAGTAGTAAGTAGTACTACATTCAGATAGGTTGCTGATCTCAATAAATGTTCAGGCTCAAATATGCTGCTAAGCTTCTAAATGGATCCCGGGCATCTCCCTCTAGTGTTTCCCAAGTAAAGGTAATGTGAGCCCCAGCCTATTTCGGGGGGCTGATTTGCCTCCTCGAGAGGCAGGAAGAGGAAGATACCAATAGGGGGCGGAGCCAGCCAACGTCTTCGGACAGCGCTGGCTCTTCGGCTTGGAAACGTAGATGAGCACCGCAACCCTAGAGTTGGATTCGACTGGCTTTCGAGCAAGGGAACCTTTACCTCTTTACTAGTAGTAACTTACGCTACATTCAAGTAGGACGCTGATCTCAATAAATGTTCTGGCTTCAAATATGCTGCTCTTCGCTGTTTTTGACCGCAATAAACATATTATCTATCTAACTTGGCTTAGAGGGAACACCGCCCGAGACCTTGGAGAGCGGCTACCAGT
>NW_015198499.1:0-463 GCF_001447785.1 Gekko japonicus | reverse complement strand
ACATTTACAAAGGAGGACAGTGAGAATGTACCTGTAGTCAGGGCCACTGGGAATAGGGAGACAAAATCTGGGATGCCCTGGTCACCCTCAGAGTCTGAGAGGCCGTGTGCAAGGGTACCACTGATGATGTATGGCTATAAAGTCAGTGGTTCCTTTATTGAGAGGGAGGGGGAGGGGAGGGACGATTCAGTCACTCTCTTTGCCTTGCCTACTTCACGGGATTTTTTTTTTGTGCTGCAAGGGGAGGCACTATGTTAACTGACCTGATTTCTTTGGAGGAAGGGTGGGATCTAACTGTGATGGAGGGAACAGGTGTAGCAGTGGTATGGACAGGGTAATTAGAAAGATATCGCTTTGGGAGACAAGAAACAGACATGATAGAGAGAAAGAGAAATGTATGGGGATGTCTGGGACAAGCACTCAGGCCGTGGCCGTGCTGACAGCAGATAACCCTGAGCCTAGA
>NW_015198498.1:0-502 GCF_001447785.1 Gekko japonicus | reverse complement strand
CCTGCACCCTCCACCAGGAAGCTTTTTTTAAAAAAAACTAATGGTGGTAACTTGCAGGGGTCATTTCGTAGAAAAAGAGGTGCAGGAACTCATTAGCATAACTTATTTGCATATGCCACACCTCCTGACACCACCAGAAGTGTGTCAGAAAGCAACACCCACCACTACCCAGGCTCCACTGGACTGTTTTGGATTGCTAGCTATTGGGGGGGGGACGTGCAGATCTGCCCTCACAGAGGAGGGAGACTACCAGAGATTACAAAAATAACAAAAGCTAGGGCTGTTTGCCTTAACTACACATTGAAGATACATAGTTACAACATCAGGAACATCCACAGTCCAGAATAGTCCAAGGGATTTTGAAGGGAAATCCAATTTTCCCCCCATGTGCTCCAAGTCACAAAGCAACTCTTTGTCTCTCAAGTGACAGCATTTCAGGGGCAATAAAATGGATAATGGAGAACAGGAAAAAGAGAAGAGCTCACTCCCATAGGGATCAAAC
>NW_015198497.1:0-472 GCF_001447785.1 Gekko japonicus | reverse complement strand
GGGAACCTTTACCTTTACCTTTAAGCCCCCCTCTCCCTCCCTTCCAGCTGGGCCACAGCTCCTTACCTCAGTAGGAAGTCCTTCCCTGATGAGGCTGTGTGGTCAAGAAGGAGGGGAGGGCAAGGGGCAGCTGCGTGGAATGGCCCACCCTGGCACCTCACTACACCTGCACAGGGACAGTGAGGCACTGGGGTGGGCCATTCCAATACACAAAGCCTTGTGGTCCAGTGCTGGGAGGGCTGCGGGCTCACTGCTTGCTGCGCAACACATGCTTCCTCCCCCTCTTCCTCCTGCGGGCTGATGAATGAGGAGGAGGAGGAGAAGGGGAGCCATGGCGAAGGAGAAGACCGGCCTCCTCTGGCATGGAGCTGGCAAGCAGGTGGCAATGGCTCCCCAAAGTATTATCTTGCTACCGATCTCTCCGCAAGAGACAGATAGGTAGCAAGATAATACTATTGGGAGCTGCCGCCAC
>NW_015198496.1:0-465 GCF_001447785.1 Gekko japonicus | reverse complement strand
AGCTCCTGCACCTTTTTTTTTTACGAAATGACCCCTGCAAGTAAGGGAAAGGGTATGTACATTGAAACAAAGACAAACATACCAAACCTAGCTCTCTAACCACTAACACTAACCCTGTGCAGCAGTCTTCCCAGGAGCACTGATGCAGAAGCAGAAATTACTGAAGAGATTGACAGCCTCCTCCTGTAGGCTCACAAGTCCTTTGTGCAGAAGGTGGTGCGGTGGTGCGGCCGGCCTGAGGACCCACTTTTGTGACAGCTGTACTTTTCAGTGGGCATTTTCTATATCTGAGCAGACTGCTTCTGCCCTCTTGGACACACTGTTGAGTACCTGCAAAAGCCAAATGGGACGAGATGCAGGAGATCTCTGAAGAGACAGCAGCCACTCATGACCCCCAAGTCAGATCAGGGGTTTGCGGTGACTGAGGGGAGTAGTAGGGAATTTAACACTTCCCCCTAAACAGAT
>NW_015198495.1:0-466 GCF_001447785.1 Gekko japonicus | reverse complement strand
GTTTCTGCCATCGCCGTCACCGTCTGCTGTGCACCCCTATGCAGAGGAGGGTGCCCCCTGCCACCTAGGGCAGGTACCCAGTTTATCTACTCGCGATTTTGTGCTTTACGCTTACGCTTTCGAACCGCTGGGTGGGCGAGAGCTGGGACTGGGGCCGGGAGCTCACCCCGGCCACGGTGGGTCTCGAACAGCCTTAATGGCAAACCTGAGCTTCCTTGGCGGTCTCCCATCCAAGGACTAACCAAGGCCAACTCAGCTTAGTTTCCCAGTTCTGACACGCCTGGGCTAGCCGGGGCGATCCAGGTCTCCCAAGGCGGGCCAGAGGTGGGCATCAGATCCTAGGTAAGTTCACAGTGCAAATCACCACGTCTTTTATCATCTAGGATATTAGTTTTTAAGAACCAGAGGACCCTTCATAGCACCGTTCTTTCCCACCTCACAAAATGACTGTGAATTCCATCTCCAG
>NW_015198494.1:0-470 GCF_001447785.1 Gekko japonicus | reverse complement strand
CAGGCGAATGACAATAGCAGGCATGATTGCAAAGGGATAATATGTCATTCGGCCTGTGAAATCACTCCCCTTTCCAATAAAGAGAACAGATGAGCTCCCATTCTAGCTGTATGTGAAGAAGTGAGCAGTGACTCACAAAAGCTCCTACCCTGCCACAGATGTTGTTATTCTTTACGGTGCTACTGGACTCTTGCTCTTTTCTACTGCTACAGACAAACTGACGCAGCTGGGCCTTTTCAGGTTTTTAGAAAGATCTGTCTTGCCCATTCACAGCTCCAGTCACTGGATTTAAGTATCCAAAGATTTCATGACTTCTAAGATACTAACATAGAAGAATCACCTAAACATTTTTAAAAGAACCTAGAATGATGATGAATAAGAAGTACGTGAAAATGAAAGAATCCCTAAATAACCCAGGATTAACAGGTTTATGCATCCCTACTTAAGACAGACATAATTATATATGGTAT
>NW_015198493.1:0-472 GCF_001447785.1 Gekko japonicus | reverse complement strand
AACATCCCAACTCAGAAAAAAAATATTCCGGTTTTAATGACATCGGGAACAAAGCGCAATCGCCTTGCCGTGTAACCACAGCCTTAGTGTGTGTGACTGCATTAAAAACTTCTAGCATTTGTTGGAGGGAAATTTGTGTCTCCCAGAGGCAGGCCGGCTGTTTTCGCATCTGCAAAGCACCCCATGGAGCTGCTATTGGTTCAGTTGTAAAAATCACGGTTGTTTACGGGGTTGCATGTAGGTTTCCCAGCAGAGCCACTGGCAGCTCTGTGGGATGATTCCTGGACATGAAAATAGCGTGTACGTGTGTGTGGGGAGGCTAAAGCTTCTCCTTGAATGCAGTGCTCACAAAAAGAAAAGAGCCAGTGTGTGTCCACTAGGCACAAAACTCCCATTGCATGTGTGATCCAAAATATCTGCAAACATGAGGACTTTTTCATGTGTAGATGGAACCTTAGTGTGCTGGGGAGGG
>NW_015198492.1:0-465 GCF_001447785.1 Gekko japonicus | reverse complement strand
TTTCTACGAAACGACCCCTGGACACAAGAGTAACACTGCCCATCTCAGGTTCTACTCTAGAAAATGGGCAGGGCTTTAACGCACCACAGGATGCTGGAGGGAAGAGCTCAGCCTCTGCCCCACCAAATGCTTCTCTGTATTTCTAAAAAATAGATTGAGGGGGGTCACCGCCGTGCTGGTCTGAAGCAAGAGTACGAAGTCTGAGTCCAGTGGCGACGTTCAGACCAACAAAGTTTAATTCTGAGTCTAAGCTTTTGTGTACACACATACTTCTTCCGATACATAACTGATATAGACAGATATCTGATGTGTGCACGTACACAGAAGCTTAGACCCAGAATTAAACTTTGTTAGTCTCAAAGGTGAAACTGGACTCAAACTTTGTTACATTTCTAAAAAGTAATTTTACTTCCAGAGACGCTTATTTCCAGTCATGAAGCCCTAAAAAGGTAAAGGTAAAGGTTC
>NW_015198491.1:0-458 GCF_001447785.1 Gekko japonicus | reverse complement strand
CCAGGGGGTCCAATTCTATGGGACCCCAAGGAAGGTAGGAAAAAATAGCAAAAAAGCATGTCAAACCAGAGAGTCTACAGTAGAAACTGAAGATGGGGCAATGGCAGCTCAACAAATCCAAGTTTCGGGGGGAGTGTTTGCAAGCCTAGCACAACCAGTACATGTACAGAATGCCTAGCAGAACCAAGGCCATTGTGGCAATGTTAGCTCAACAAACCTAAGCCGAGGGCAGGGGTTGGAAGCCTAGCACAGTCAATGTATGTACAGAGTGCTCAGCAGAACCAGTGCATATACAGACTGACCAGCAGAACCAATGCCACTGTGACAATGCCAGCTCAACAAATCCAAGTAAGGGAGGGGGGTTCCAAGTCCAGCATAGCTAGTGCATGTATGGCATGCTGAACAGTACCAGTGCAATGTACTAGTGCACAGCAAACCCCAGTGCCTTCCCTTAAATG
>NW_015198490.1:0-461 GCF_001447785.1 Gekko japonicus | reverse complement strand
ATTCTCACATAGCAGCATTAATATAGGTTCTATCTGGGGTTCCTGTTGCGGTTGGAGTCTCATGTCCACAACATTATCCTTGGAAATAACAGAACTGGGGAACTGAAAACAAGTTGTCAAAATGTTGGGTGCTCTTGGGAGCATGGTTTAATCCTGCCGATGGCCTTGTGCCAATAGAAGGGGTAAAGCCTGGGCTTTGGAAGCTCTAAAGCATATAAACAAAAGAACTTGAAAGTGAGTTTCTGACAAGCAGACCCCTCACTGTAGGGAGAAAAGGGAGAAATGTGAGCCCAAGAACTAATCAGGTTTGTTTTTGCCATAAACAAGCTCCAGTCTGTTCCATTTTCAACAGGGCAGGTGGAACACAATCGATATGTGGTGAGCATCTGTGCTCTCTGGAGACCGTCAGAGAAGAACACAGTGACCGAAGTCGTTAGCCCTTAGCATTAAACTTTCCTCCA
>NW_015198489.1:0-477 GCF_001447785.1 Gekko japonicus | reverse complement strand
CCCTGATCTGGTGTGAATAAAAACTGCCTTTAGAGAACTTAACAGTCAGTTAAAAACTCAAGACAAGTACTGGTGTTTCAAGGGAAGGGGTTTGGGTACTGGAAGGAGTGCATCAATCTTCTGGAAACCAAAAGAGTTAGCGAATACTCAAAGAAAATGCGCTGAAGTGTTTGAGGGGAAAGACTTGAACAAAAGCCTCTCAACATAAAGATTTACATCACTGTGAAAAGCTTAAGAAATAATCAGTCTGAAACATAAGAACAAAAGTTTGTGCATGTACTGATTTTATCACAGAGTTATCTATACTGAGTTACCTCAGAAATTTTACCCTGGAATTCACCTGAACTTTCCCCTTTATGTTGAATAAAATATTTTATCCATTTGGAACATAAAAACTTCTTTTTTCTGAAAAAGCTTTATTCGCTCCCGTAAAAAGGGGAGATATTTTGCTAAGAGTTAGAAATAAGGAAGGGTATA
>NW_015198488.1:0-526 GCF_001447785.1 Gekko japonicus | reverse complement strand
CTCTGGTTAAAAGCACCAGGTAGTGATCTCAGCTGATTCAGTATAAACCAGCTTTATGTGTCCCTGGGTCCATCGCTCCTGCTCACAGGGTGTGGAAATCAAGATGGCAGCCTTATATCTAATTCCCATGATGTACGTGGGTTCACGAGCAATGTTCCCTCTAAGCTGTGGAGTCTTGTGAGCAAAAATTCTATTTTGCGAGCTACTGGCATTAAAGTTATGAGCGAGCGATTTGGCTGTTGCATAAATTAGTTTGCTCTGGAACCATCCTTCCTGAGCTACGACAAAAATGTGTGAGCGCGGAGGCTAAAAAACTGTGAGCTAGCTCACACTAACTCAGCTTAGAGGGAACACTGTTCACGAGTGCCTTAACTTTTCTCTCAAATTGAAAGCTTTTTAAAAAATGACAACTGTTTATGTACAAGCCCATATAGCCTTTGTGCAGATATATTTAGATATATTTAGCCGTGCACACAGGTTTTTCAAACATTTTTTTAATTTAGCTTGGAGAAACGATGGCTGAGGG
>NW_015198487.1:0-369 GCF_001447785.1 Gekko japonicus | reverse complement strand
TAAGAACATCAGAAGATCCATGCTGGATCGGGCCATAGATGATGCCCTCCAAAGCAGCCATTTTGTTCAGCGGAACTGATCTCTGTAGTCTGAAGCTCATTCGTAATATCAAGATATCTCCTGGCCCCACCTGGACGTTGGCAATCCTAGGGATGGAAGTAGAGGCAGCTGTTTTGGTGGATGATAGTTGCGAACGTGGCTCCCCACAAGCCACGGAGAGAGGATTGATACCGGAACTCCTCTAAGGACGGTTCCGAATGCCCAACTCAGACTTATGTACGACACTGGGCGTGGCGTGAGTAATTTTCCCATGTATACAGAGGGCGGATTGGCCAACAATCGCTCCTATTTCCCAGGAAGTGAGACAAC
>NW_015198486.1:0-500 GCF_001447785.1 Gekko japonicus | reverse complement strand
CAGCAGTTCTAGCTCTTATAGCATGATGCACCACTAAGTAGCAAGCTAGACTTGTTTTTAAGGCAAGAGACATTTCAGAGATGGTTTTCCATTGCCTGCCTCTGTGCCATGACCCTGGTATTCCTTGGAGGAATACCCACTTCTCCACATGCAGCCAGCTGGGTGACCTTGGGTCAGACACAAGTTCTCTCAGAGCTGTTCTCTCAAGGGCAGTCCTCAACAGACTTCTCTCAGCCCCACCTACCTCACAGGGTGTCTGTTGCGGGGAGGGGGAGGGAAAGGAGTTTGTAAGCCACTCTGAGACTCCTTCGGGTAGTGAAGGGCAAGGAATAAATCCAATCTCTTTTTCTCTTCTTCTACTGCAGACCAATACAGCTACCCTCTGGAACCATCTTGGTTTTATATTATGTCTCTACCTTTCTGGTGCTATAAGCCCCTTTGGGACCCCATGGGTAGAAAAGCAGGATATAAATACATTAATCTGGACCCATATACACAAG
>NW_015198485.1:0-470 GCF_001447785.1 Gekko japonicus | reverse complement strand
CACTTAACCACTACACCAAACTAGCTGGGTCTCTCATTGAAATCAGTGGGAAATGAAGGTGGACAGCAAACCTGAAAACGAATGAACAGATAACTCATTAAAGGGACTGTATCTGAAACAAATGAAAACATGAAATGAAAAATGAAACAAATAGAGAAATGAAAGACCTTTTCCGAAGGACTGGCTGCACGGGCCAAGCTTCTACAAGATAGATACTGGGATCCTTTAAGCTGGCTAGTAACCATTTTGATAGACTTATCCTCCATGAATCTATCTGATCCCCTTTGAAAGTTGTTTATACCTGTGGTCGTCACTACATCCTCTGGCAGCGAAATCCACATTTTAATCACTCCATGTATTAAAAAGTACTTCTTTTTGTCCATCCTGAACCTACTGCCCATCAGTTTCATTGGATGCCCTTGAGTTAGTATTTTGGGAGAGGGAGAAAAAGAGCCAGTTTGGTGTAGTGG
>NW_015198484.1:0-471 GCF_001447785.1 Gekko japonicus | reverse complement strand
AATGCAGCCAATAGCTATGATTCCTGCCCGCACCCGCTATGATTCCCGCCCGCGCCTAAGAAGCAGTTTTACGCGCCCCAAACCCCTGGGAACTCAACGGTAACCATGTTATCATTCCCTAACACTTCCCACGGTTTCTACTCATTAAGACAAAGCAAAGCAGAGCAGTCCACATCTCTTAACCACCTGTGACCTTGGAAATGATGATGTTACAGCAGACAGGCCTGGCGTACACTAACAAGAATGCAGCTATGAATATATGCGCATGGTTATATGAACGGACCTCTGGGGGGTGGGGACACAGAACAAGGTACATTGCCATACACAGGTACTCAGTTGCATATAGGAATATAAAGAATATTTGGCAGCTTGCTGACAGTTGGGTGGATTGTGAATGAGTGAGGGCATAGCAGTGGGAAAGAAGTGCAAGAATGTGCATGCCCAAGCCATTTGAAATAGAATGTATAAACA
>NW_015198483.1:0-472 GCF_001447785.1 Gekko japonicus | reverse complement strand
AAAGCCCAAGAGAATGCCCAAATGAAGCATAGGGTTGCCAAGTCCAATTTGTGTCCGGAAGTGACACACGACGTCGATCACGTTGAAGGCGTGGCCCCGATCGTCGGAGGGAAAACCATAGTTTCCCCTCCAACAATCGGGGCCACGCCCCCAACATGACTGACGTGGTTGCATCACCTCTGGTGACGCAGCCACGCTGCACTTCGAGGGGCGGAGTTCCCCTTGGGGCCCGATTCCACGGCGGCGGAAATCGGGCCTCTGAAGCAGGGGTTTACCCGCCCCCACTTGGCAGCCCTAATGAAGCACATAAAAACAAATGTCCAAGAAGAATCCTACTATTCCTTTTCAGCAGAACTACTGGCTCCAGACATTTAAGAGCTTTCACGCAAGATGGGGGGTCCCCATCCTATCTTTACAGCTACTGCACACTAACTTATTATAGATAGGAATAAGGTCCGTTGTGGAAATAAAT
>NW_015198482.1:0-470 GCF_001447785.1 Gekko japonicus | reverse complement strand
AAAATGTTTAAATGGTGCCTAGTTTTGTTAGCTAGACAAGTTCGGTATCTCATGGAGGCCAGTTTCAGGGTAAAAGCTTAAAGGGAAGTGTTCCTTTAAAGTTTAAAGGGAAGTGTTACAGCAGTTGGGTTGAAGTGGAAATCGCTGTTCTGCACATGCACAAAAATTTTAATTCTACAGATGGCTCCTTGTGCACATGCCCAAACTGAGAGAAGAAAAAAACCACTGACGCACACTCCTGCATGTGGACGGCGGGGAGTGATGTGGCTGCGCAGCGATCCAGAACAAGGTGAGTGTGATCACGATTCTCCAGGTTAAAAAAAAAAATGCATCGGGACCGGAGCAATTTAAACCGCTCCCAGCACGCCATCTGACCACACCCTTAGTCTCCCCCCCACACACGCAAGATGATGATGATGTAGCTAGGGCCTATCTTTGTCTCTCCTCTTCACTATCCAGTAAGTTCCTAA
>NW_015198481.1:0-482 GCF_001447785.1 Gekko japonicus | reverse complement strand
CCACTTGAGCCACCGCAGCTCCTAAGATGCCTTGGGTGACCGTATAATTCCCGTAACTTCACACCAGCTCAGTCCGGTCACTTGTTATGCGGCGGGTACAGGCTGGAGATAGAGATGGTAAGGCCAGGACACAGGCTGGCAGAGGTGGTAAAGCCAGGGCACAGGGACCCTCCTTGGGGCACAGGGACCCTCCTTGGTGTATGATGCTGCCCCTTAGTCA
The DNA here is from genome assembly GCF_001447785.1 of Gekko japonicus. Classification (NCBI taxonomy): domain Eukaryota; kingdom Metazoa; phylum Chordata; class Lepidosauria; order Squamata; family Gekkonidae; genus Gekko; species Gekko japonicus. The sequence continues at coordinate 262 of NW_015198481.1, read as the reverse complement.
ATCGCCTGGTGGAAGAGCTCCGTCTTGCAGGCCCTGCGGAACTGTAAGAAGTCCTGCAGGGCTCTGATCTCTTCCTGATCTCTTTGTATATGTTGCATTCTTTATTAACTCATGACATGTGTTTCTTTTCTCTGTTCCAGTTGGTGTGTTTGTGTTTCAAAGCAACCAAAAAACCAAACCAAACCGGGAGGTGGGTTTAGTGAGGTGTTTTGGGGTTTTTTTAACTTTGTTTTCAAAACCTTGAATATATCCAAGCAAAGTT
>NW_015198480.1:0-478 GCF_001447785.1 Gekko japonicus | reverse complement strand
TTCTCCATCTCATTATGGACCTCATATCTAAAAACACCTTCATCATGTGACGTGTTAATTTGCTGTTCAGCTCGTCTATAAGTTTGAACCCTTACACCTTCCATTCCAATGCATTTGAAAAAGTGTGCTTGCACACGAAAGCTCAGATCTTGAATAAACCTTTGTGGGTCTTAAAGGTGCCACTGTTTCATTCTCTTGCACAGTTTTGAGAATTCCTGCTCTTTCTCTAGTAACCCACACTGGCCCTCCAAATTCTTACCGACCCCTAAAGGCCTAAGAATTCTTTTTTTAAAAAAAACCTCCTGCAATTGAAGAAGGAGAGTAGGTTTTGATAACCCCCCTTTTCTCTACCTTAAGGAATCTGAAATTGGCTTAAAACCGCCTTTCCCCTTCTCTCCCCACAACAAGCATCTTGTGAGGCTTCGTGTGGAGGAAGAGGAAGAGTAGATTTTTTATACCCCGCTTTCCTCTACCCTAA
>NW_015198479.1:0-477 GCF_001447785.1 Gekko japonicus | reverse complement strand
CGAAGAATTTCTGCTTTCTCCGATTCGGAGGAACGCCTCGCCCTTAATAGACATCCGAAGTGGAGTTCAGCCATTCCAGAACTGCTGTGGGGGAAAGATTCGCGATCTTGCCCAGTGTAAAAACAGACAAACAAACAGTGTAAAAACAGACAAACAAACCATGCCTGGCCTTGGGATATAGATACACAACACAACCCACAAAATTCCCTGGCCGATACAGACGCTGATGTAGAGTTTGATGGTGACTTCGGTGCGCGTCTTCGCGCAGCCGGACTTTCTGGAAGTAAGAGGCTGCGACCACACACACACACTGTATAATCCACTTTCAATCCACTTCCAACTGGGTTTTCCTGCGTGAACTGGCAAGAACCGGTTGGGAAGCGCTTTGAAAGTGGACCGAAAGTGGATTATTCAGTGTGTGTGTGGTCTCAGCCCCGCTCAGGGGTCAGCACCGAGACAAAACCCGCTGCAGCAAAA
>NW_015198478.1:0-475 GCF_001447785.1 Gekko japonicus | reverse complement strand
CTTGGAGGTCTCCCATCCAAATACCTGTCCCAGCCAATCCTGCTTATCTTACAAGATCAGGCTACCCTGTGCTATCTAGGTCAGGGGTGACCAGAAGTATCTTGACGCAATTATCCATATGATTGCATCGAGCTTGCTCTTCTACAGAGTCTTATCCACACAATTGTAGTAAATGTTGGGGAAGTACGATGTTTACAAACCTCCTGCAATTTCATGGCCAGCCCATGTCCTATCAATCTAACCTCATCCTTCTGTATACGCTGGTGACTTTGACAGCCACCATGGAAATTGGAGATACACAGCTGATGATAAGAACGGTGATTTTAAGTACTGAGAGGCAGGAGATGATGAATAATAACAAGGCTTTTATTCATAACATTGGTCAGCTCTGATCTGCTCTGACAAGAGCGGCACCCAAACTTATACCATTCCAGCAGTGAACTATCTACAATGTAACTATATACAGAAGGTCTGA
>NW_015198477.1:0-479 GCF_001447785.1 Gekko japonicus | reverse complement strand
ATTTAAAAGACTCATTCCACTTCTCCCGGAGAAAACAGCTGCTTTGGGAGGTAGACTGCAGGGCGTCATACCCTACCGAGATCCCTTCCCTTCCTAAGCCCCGCCCTCCTCAGGCCCCGCCCCGCCAAGTCTCCAGGTTTTTCCAAACTTGGGGTTGGCAACCCAGCCCCACAGTATCATCTGTGTATGTCACTACTGCAAGCAACGTCGTTTATGAGCAGCGCGTGATGTCGCTTGTTTCCCATTTATCCTTAAAAAAAATAAAGATGGGTATTTTTACAGGACTATCTTGTGGAGAAGGCCGAGGAGAAGAGGTTCTGGATTGGACTCAGTGACCTAAAGGAAGACGGCGAATTTACTTGGGCGGACGGTACGCCATTCGATCCCTGGATTAGGTAGGCAAAGCCCGGAATCCAGAGCTGCAGCCAGAATGCTTTATTTGTGCAGGGAGGGATAAGGTAAAGGTCAAGGTTTCCCTT
>NW_015198476.1:0-482 GCF_001447785.1 Gekko japonicus | reverse complement strand
AGAAAGCTGGGGTATAAATGAAATAAATAAATACCTAAATAATTAAACATGACCATGATAAGGTTGCCTAGTCAGACCACTGGTCCATCTAGCTGGTGGACCTCCTGATGGCACCTGGGTTTTGGCCACTGTGTGACATAGAGTGTTGGACTGGATAGGCCATTGGCCTGATCCAGCATGGTATCTCATGTGTACTTATGTAATATTACCTCCTCTGACTGGTGGCTTCCTCAGGTAGAGGAAGACAGTTCCTAGCTGTGCTATCTGAGATCCTTTTTTAGCTGAAGATTTCAGGATCAGAACCTGGGACCCTTTACATGTAAGCAGAGAAGCACATTGGTGCCCTTCCATCAGGGGTCTCATGCTGAGGTACCGGATGCCATTTCGTTAAATCCTGTGGAGGGAAAAAACCAGATGTGATGAATATCCTGAGGTAGATCCAAGAAGTCTTCTTCCAAATTACATGGCTCTTCCTCAACAGG
>NW_015198475.1:0-475 GCF_001447785.1 Gekko japonicus | reverse complement strand
CCTATGTGCATGCACAAACTGTGTAAAAAAAAAAAATTTTAAACCGCCGACACGCTCTACTGAGCGCCTGAAGTGTGGACGGGCATATCGCGATGTGCTGCGCAGTCAGGAAGTAAGTGTGATCGCGTTTCTTCCGGATCAAACTGCTCCAGTGCCAACCGGAGCAGTTTATGCCAGCTAAAATGCCCCATCTGAATGCACCCACTGAGAAGGTTGGGAACCGACTGCTATACTCTACTCAAAATGGGTACTTCTCAGGATTTATGACACACTAACCATGAAGCAAAGGCTGTGACAAATAGAAAGAGAAACTAAACTCCAAACGACCAACTTAAAGCAATCTAAAGCCTGCCCACCACAACAGAGACCCAAATTCCATCTTTGTTTTGGTCTGCTTTATGGTACTGGGTTGTTTTTTAACAGCAGCTCTCAAACATGTAAAGTCTTAATTTTTAAACAAAAAAACAACAACCTG
>NW_015198474.1:0-484 GCF_001447785.1 Gekko japonicus | reverse complement strand
TATAAATTCAATCTCCTCCTCTTCTTCTCTGTAAACAAAGCAAATGCCACAGAAGCACCGTAAGTCTCTAGTGCTGGCTCCTCTAAAGGGAAACAATTATGGTGAGTACTGCCCTGGAACTAGGGTTGCCATCTCCCTGATGGGTCTGGGTTTCCCCCCGATTTTGGACCTCTGATTTGCCCACCGGACAGCTGCCAGCAGGGGGAGCTCCACCGCTGAAGAGCTTCACAGCGCCTGACGTGCCTGGCGTAATGACATCACCCGCAGGTGATGTCATCGCACCGGGCATGTTGTGAGGGGGCACTCTAGCATTTGGCCCCAAACTCTATGGTTACCATAGAGTTTTTTTGCTGAATGCTGGAACATCCCCCCAGTAACGTGCCTAGTACAGTGATGTCACTTCCAGATGATGTCATCATGGTGCCCATGCAAAACGTGCATGGAAGAAGACCTCAGAGAGAAGACTGGAGCCCCACCACCACCA
>NW_015198473.1:0-487 GCF_001447785.1 Gekko japonicus | reverse complement strand
CTCACTATCTCAAGTGGCCTTACTACTCAACTTTCCCTCAGGATGAGGGTCTCTCCCCTGCAGCAGCCTTCCTTCTGGCTCTGCCCTCAAAAAGAACAGCCTTTGCTCTAGCACCAGCCCTTTTGTTCCCCAGCCCTCTTCTTCCTTATTGGTCAATTTTGGCTCCAAAACCTCTCAGGGACTTCTGGGAGGTGTAGGACCAGCCTCACCTACTACTAGCCAGGCTCCCTTGGCCTAGTAGGCCACTGGTGGCACAGCCCAGATCATGACAACTCCCCCCTCTAAATCTCCAGAAATATTCCAAACCACAGCTGGCAACCCTAATGGGTCATGCATTTGAGAGAAATATTCACTCTAGAGACGTGACACCATATTATTTCTGGCATTAGTACGCCCCACGTACTTCGGAATCTCTGCTATAATCTTTTTGTCCAACAATATTTATTTATTCATTTATCAAACTTTTATCCCGCCCTCCCAGCCAAGG
>NW_015198472.1:0-754 GCF_001447785.1 Gekko japonicus | reverse complement strand
TCCACAACTTCCCCTTCTGTTTGCCAAGGCCCAAATCCAGGAGGTCTCCAAGTGGCCAACCCTAATTTCAATGGTCATATGAGTGAGCTAGATCATCATTCCCCCAAATCCAGGAGGTCTCCAAGTGGCCAACCCTAATTCCAATGGTCATATGAGTGAGCTAGGTCATCATTCCCCACTAGGCATGCCAGCCTCCAGGTGGGACCTGGGGATCCCCCAGAATTCCAGCTCATCTCCAGACTGCAGAGATCGGGACCCCTGGAGAAAAGAGATGCTTGGGAGGGAGTACTCTATGGCATTGTGGCTCACTAAGCTCCCTCTCTACTGTAAATCTCTCCCTCCTAAAGATTTCAACCTCCTGGGGGGACCTGGGGATCCTCCGGAATTACAGCTCATCTCCGTACCGCAGAAGTCAGTTCCCCTGGAGAAAATGGATGCTTGGGAGGGTGGAGTCTATGGCGTTGTACCCCAATGAGGTCCCCCCTGTCCTCCCTAGGCTCCATCCCCAAATCCCCAGGAGTTTCCCAACCTGGATTTGGCAACCCAACCCCCCATCCCCCGCTGGTGGCCGGGGAAAACCTGGCAACCTTGTTAGGAAAGGCAAGCGAACTGCCCCGACTGGAGCCAATTCAGGCCTGTGCATTCTCACACAAATACGAGAGCATTTGTCGTATTTATTTCTCTCCCCCCTTTTCTTCCCATTGGCTTCCAACATGAGGGCAAACCCCAGGAAGGATTGTGAGGGAAGAGCTCT
>NW_015198471.1:0-478 GCF_001447785.1 Gekko japonicus | reverse complement strand
GGCATCTCCCGTTCAAAGGGCCAGGCAGTAAGCGATGGGGAAGACCTTGACCAGTGCTCCCTCCAAGCTGACTTAGTGTGAGCCAGCTCACCGTTTTTTAGCCTCCGGCTCACACATTTTTGTCTCGGCTCAGGAAGGATGGGGCTCCAGAGCAGAGCAGACTAATTTAGGCAGCAGCCCAATCGCTGGCTCAAAACTTTAATGCCAGGAGCTCACGAAAGGAGAATTTTCGCTCGCAAGACTCCACAGCTTTAGAGGGAGCGTTGCCCGAGACCCTGGAGAGCCGCTACCAGGCGAAGACAATACCGACTTCGACGGCCCAAGGATCGCGTTCCGAATAAGGCCGCTTCGTGCGTTCGTGGCCTCGGTACGCCGGGCAGCCAAGGGGCTTTCGTAGGCTAGCGGTTAGTTGTCGGGGAAGGAGAAAGAAAAGATACCCGCAGAAATACCCTTGCAGATCGGCGCCCAGCCAAATGTG
>NW_015198470.1:0-484 GCF_001447785.1 Gekko japonicus | reverse complement strand
ATTCAGTATAGGGCAGCTTCATGTGTTTTTGTAACTCCATATACACTTTTGTTTTTCCGTATTGTTAGGCTTCCAAACCATTCCAACAAAACGGAAAGAACTACAGTTGAGAAGGCCTACCAGGGACTTGGAACGATACCCCAATGTACTCATTTTCAATGAATCATTTATTATGGTCATAAACCAGCAGACTAAAACATACATGAACAGAGTGGCTATAAGAAAAAAATTACCATATTCCATTAAAGCATATATATAAAAAAGCACATATGTGTCACTAAATCGGCACTGTGCCTTGATAGACTCTGGCAGCTGCACAGAATCTGGCAACTCTATCTGAGCTTTCAGATTTAAGGTTTGTCATAAGAAAAAAAGGTATATTCCATTCCTCCAATCTTCTCAGGAGGAGTTTTTAGAGAACAGATGTAATAAATACGTGTCCAGGGTCATTATAGAAGGGGCAGTGCAGCAGCACATGTCCAAC
>NW_015198469.1:0-488 GCF_001447785.1 Gekko japonicus | reverse complement strand
AAGAAGAAGAAGAAGAAGAAGATGGTGATCAGCCAACTAGGAGGAATGGGGGATCAAACCTGGTTCTCCAGATTAGACTCCACCACTCTTAACCAGTAGACCAAATTGGCTCTACACCAAACTGCAGCGGCACTTGAAAATGCAACTAAAGTTATTCCAGCATCAGCCAGAGGTGACTTCTTCCAATACAATGGTGGTTTTTACATGATTTTTTTCCCCATTGGTACAGGCCCCATACTGCTTTGGTTTATCCCCTGATTTCCATACATATTTTTGTGCCTTGAGTGTTATTTGCTTCTATTGCTTGTTTGTTTTTCCCCCAGGGTTTTCCCAGTTTTTTTGAGATCACTTTTACCCCAATCTTTTTTTTCCTGGAAGCTGAATTTGATTTGCCTTTTTCTTCATGTGAAATGTTTCTGTCAATTTTCTTTTTTTCTGAAAGCTGATTTTGATTTGCCCTTTTCTTCATGTGAAATGTTTCTGTCGAT
>NW_015198468.1:0-489 GCF_001447785.1 Gekko japonicus | reverse complement strand
AGCCTTGAGTTGCCAAGCTAAATATTTTCTCGGTTTGTTTGCCCCTTCAAAAGATTTTTGTTGTAACGTCTTTAAATTCCAGTAGAGTTCCTGATTCAACGTTTCATTCAATTGTTCTCTCAACAACTGTAATTCTTTAATAATTTTCTTTTTCCCAGGTTTCTTTTTAAATTCTTTTTCTTTTTGGGATAATGTCATTATGTCCCATTGAAGCCCCTCCCCTCCCCAAACCCCACCCCCCAAATCTCCAGGTATTTCCCAACCTGGAGCTGGCAACCCTACCCTGGCCCCAAAGGCTTTGTTGGAGAAACTGACTTGTAGCCATGTCAGAACATGTAAGAGTTGTTACCATCTGCTGGCAACCCCTGGGAACTCTAAAGGGCGGGGCATAATGACATCACAGCATTTGACACCTCAGTATCACTTCTGGGTACATAAGTGGAAGTGATGTCACAGCATCGCACGATGCTGCTTTCCCCCTTCATTTTG
>NW_015198467.1:0-482 GCF_001447785.1 Gekko japonicus | reverse complement strand
GCAGTGCACTCCTCCCTGTTGTCTCCTTGCTGTAGAGAGTCACCCCCCTGCAAAAAAACGGAATCATTCCTCCCTTTAGGGGGTTGTTTTCCCTTCTCCTTCCTTGGTGCATCCAAATATTCAAACTTCTCTGTCACGTCTGAATATGTATCCTCTATTTCCATCAGTCGGTGTTCTTCCGCTCCATTCGCTGACTGCCACACGTCACCTGCAGAAAGAAAGGGATGCCTGGTGTGAGGACAAATGTTCATTAGACCTTATGCTTTTGATTATACAAAGATCTAATAAAGAAATGGATACTCTTAAAGGGGAAATTAACATCATAGAGGACAAGCTTAAAACTGAAACTAATAGTAAGGATTTTGAGTCTAAAATGGCTGAAATGGATAACTCCATCAAACAATTGGAAGCTAAAATTAAGGATTTCAAAATGAAAAAATTCGACAGAGATGGTCATGATTATTCAGGAGCTAAGGTTTATT
>NW_015198466.1:0-492 GCF_001447785.1 Gekko japonicus | reverse complement strand
TCTCTTCGTCAGATGCATGGCCAGTTTCCTCATGCCCTCCGTGCATCTGACGAAGAGAGCTGTGTTTTTCGAAAGGCTATAATAAAGTTTGTCAGTCTTAAAGGTGCTACTGGGCTTTCTACTGTAGTTCAGCATACTTACTGTAGTAAGCAATTGCTCAGTTTAGACATCTCGCCAAACCACGGTTTGCATGTAGTTTAGAATACAAACAGCAGCTTGAGCTTCCAAATGTACCACAGATGAAACACTGTTTAAAGTTGTTCTGCCTACTCCTGTCTTCCGTTCAGCTTCAGAAGCAGATTTATTCATATTACTTACACTCCCTGCCTTTCTACGTTCAGGTGGCTTCCCATCAGAAAAAAAAATCTAAGTAACATTACACTAAAACAAAACTATTTAATTACGAAGTCCACTCCCATCACTATGTGAGGCAGCCTCGTCCAGCCCCCACCATGGCCTCCGTACTTGGATACAATGCCAGACTTAAGTTAA
>NW_015198465.1:0-473 GCF_001447785.1 Gekko japonicus | reverse complement strand
CCCTGTGGATCTGTCTAACCTCCTTTAAAAGCTGGCTATGCTCATGGCCATCACTGCATCTACTGGCATGGCATGGCAAGTGATTGGAGGGGGGGGAGGTGAGGAATTCCATATTGTGTGGTGTAATGACATCACTTCCAGGCCAACCTGCAAGTGATGTCATTGAGCTGGGCAAGGCACTCTAGGATTCACCCAAATTCTATGGTTTGGGGCGAATGCTGGTGTGTCACCTGTGTGTGATTATATCATTTCCAGGTCATGCCAGAAGTGATATCACTGCACCAGGGATACCAATTGTCATCCCCTCCCCTAATTTCACTCAGGCCTCTCCTTCTGCTGCCCAGCTGAGTTGCAGGAGGCAGGAGATCCCCAGCTGCAGTGGGAAGGCTGGCAGCCCTAATTGGCAGGGACCATGTTTGGTGCTGTTGTTTGTGCAAATGCACATAGGGTGCCATGCTTTTATTTTACCTCAC
>NW_015198464.1:0-460 GCF_001447785.1 Gekko japonicus | reverse complement strand
ATTATTATTATTATTATTATTACCATTCTCTGGTAATAGCTACCTTAATAAATAAATTAGAATGGCTTTGGCTGCAATCCTCAGAAGACTACCCTTGAAGTAAGCTCCATTAACTAAAATGGGACTTACTTCCACATAAAATTTCTTAGGCTTGTTCCCGTTGTCTGCAAAGTAAAAAGCAGCACTTAATATGCTCAAGAATGTATAATTAATTAGCAATGTTGATGAATGAGACTAGCCATGGGAAGAGAATTAATTTATCAGGAAACAGAAGAAAATGAGGAAAATTTAAAGGGATACTAGCGTTAAAACATTTCAGTAATACTTCACATTGGACATCCTGGTGCTGCAATTATAATGCTGATATGCAACTGGTTGCCAACAATGAAGTCTGTGTTAAAACTGAGTGAATTGTTGGAATTTTTACCCTAGGTCAAGAGTCTTCTCCAGCACCATAATT
>NW_015198463.1:0-468 GCF_001447785.1 Gekko japonicus | reverse complement strand
AGGAGTTGGTGGTGGGGCTTAGCTGTCAGTTAGCAGACTCTGGTTGCCTGCCCACCCAAATCTCGGAAAGGAAAAAAACCCTCTGCTTTCAAAGCGGGTGTGTGTGTGTGTGAAAGGGGGTGGCAAGCCTCGCATGTGGCTCACAAGCCACAGTTTGGCCACCCGCGCTATTTTTTTATTATTATTTTTATTGCATTTCACTATAAACTACAAAGAAAAAGGATAGGGGGAAGCTACAAATTACAAAAAAGGGGAAGATACAAAAGAGAAAAACTATCTAAAATGCCAAGATAGACTCTGGTCTTTTTACAGCTTATATAGCTTATTTCAAAATTTCCATAACATTTAAATTTGCTAAGATGAAGTTTAAAGATTTCTATTTTGATTATAAATTAATTCAGGCAACATTTGCTAGAATAGATACGTCTTAGTAATTCAGAATTCAGGTGTTCAGAGTTAGTTTTATAT
>NW_015198462.1:0-489 GCF_001447785.1 Gekko japonicus | reverse complement strand
TCGGGTCTCGAACTGCTGAACTACTGCTGAATTTCAGGTGACTCACCGGCTAAAAGATACCTAATGACATTGTTGGAATTAATCCTAGGCAGTATGGGCTTAATCCAAAGTAATAGAAGATGTGAGTGGAGGGGGCAGCATCATAAGATGTGGTCTAAGGTATCAGGTTCTCCAGATGAACAATTACAAATTCTATCACATTTCGGGATACCTCTATATCTACCTGAAACCCAAGATGAGGGGGAAACATTACATCTGGCTAGCATAAAGGCTCTGCGTTGCAGCGGGATCACCAAGTTAGAAAAGTATTGTGCCATACTATTTGGTACATATCTGAGACCGAGGGAAAGGGTGGAGCAAGTACCCCCCAGCACCGGCCTGGATTCTTTGGGCTTCAATGGCCCAGATTCTTCTACGGATTGTCCAGTATATGAACTTCTCATCTTGATTTCCCAAGATATCCAGATCAATGCCAATTGAACATATTTT
>NW_015198461.1:0-485 GCF_001447785.1 Gekko japonicus | reverse complement strand
ATTACACAGATTATAAATGACTATTTTTCGTCTTTTAAATAACTGGTAGTGCCAACAGATGGGGAGCTAATGTACACTATATATGGTGGTCTCAAGCTGCTTGCAAGTAACCCGAACTGCCCACTGAACTATTGGCCCCCTGCTTGCAACAGGTGAGTGGGACAGAAGCCAAACTAGCAGGAACTCAAACACCTCTACTCAAATTATGATTTCCCAGGAGGCTAGGTCAGTACTTTGCTGCCAGAATTAAATTCTGAACCATCCAGCTGACCAATCCCTAGAAGCTTTTTTCCCCCACCCATAATTGATGGCCGGATCGGGGACAGGTGCGCAACGCTGCCCAGATGTTGCAGTGGGATCGCGCCCGTTTGCTCCGGCCCCAATCCGGCCCACTCCCAGCCCAAAACCCTTTGTGTGGACAGGGCCCTTGATGATAGGGACATTGAAAAATCCATCCTGCCCTGACCTGGATAGCCAAGGCAAGC
>NW_015198460.1:0-499 GCF_001447785.1 Gekko japonicus | reverse complement strand
TTGATAGTTAGTGAAGCATCTAAGGAACTACTCTACCACTTGATTGACCCATTTGGTTTGGCCATCAGTCTCGGGGTGGTGAGCGCTGCTGAGGCCCCTTTTAATGCCTAATACTTGTAGGAGTTCATTCCAGAACTTGGCAACCAACTGAGTTCCTATGTCGGGTATTATTTTGGCCAGCACTGAATGTAACCTCACAATGTGATGCATAAACAGTTTAGCCAGAGCCTTGGTCATGGGTAGCTGCTTGCAGGGGATGAAATGCGCCTGCTTGGAAAACAGGTCTACCACCACCCAATTCACCATTTTACACTTGCTGGGGGGCAGGTCTGTTATAAGCCTGCTTTGTGGGGAGGGCGGGGTATAAATTTGACAATAAAATTTAAAAAATTAAAAAATAGTCCATAGAAATCACCTCCCAGGGTCGGTTAGGGGTCTCCAGAGGCCAAAACATTCTGGGTGGCTTGCTCGGTCGCCGTTTACTCATCAGGCATGTTTG
>NW_015198459.1:0-497 GCF_001447785.1 Gekko japonicus | reverse complement strand
TCAGGAGAGGGAGAAGCGTTTCTCTTCCTCAACTCTCTCCACGCAGGACATGATTTTATAAGCCTCTGCCACGTCCCCCCTTCGTCGTCTCTTATCTAAACTGGAAAGCCCCAGACTCTCCGGCCTTTCCTCCTGGGGGAGGGGCTCCAGCCCCCTAACCATCTCGGTCGCCCCTCCTGTCCTCTCCCCAGCTCTGCAATGTCCTTTCGGAGATACGGCGACCGGAACTGTCTTCCTCTTTAATGAATTTTAATCTCTTAAATGGCCTTGCAATCATTATAGCCGCTAACTGATTTGCAGAAACCGCCGGCCGGGGTTGAAGGGCAGAACCGGGAGACTCTCCCGGCCATGTCTCGAACCCCCCGGGGCCCTCCAATTACGTGGGTTTCACCGCGGAGCTCCAAACCAAGGATGTATGGAGGAGAGGCAGGACTCTCTTCTTGGAAATCCCCTACAAGGAACACCGGGATGTTTAATGACCAATTTCTCTCTCCGCT
>NW_015198458.1:0-477 GCF_001447785.1 Gekko japonicus | reverse complement strand
CCGCTTCTGCGGTGGAGCAAAACGGATTGCTGGCGGGTGTGGGGTGCTTCCCAGATGTTCGTGTCTGATCACGCCCTTTAAATCTGCCCGGCATTTGCGCCTATGGCACGGCTAATTGTGCGTGTGATCATGCCCTTTGCTTTGCTTTTATAGTTACGTCCCTTGACATCTCTGCTCACCATTTCATGACAAGCAGCGGTGTTCCCTCTAAGCTGAGTCCGTGTGAGCTAGCTCACCGTTTTTTGCCTCCGGCTCACACACTGATGCCGTAGCCAAATCGCTCGCTCACCACTTTGACGCCAGTGTCTCACAAAGTAGAATTTTTGCTCACAAGACCCCACAGCGCAGAGGGAGCACGGCCAAGCAGGTACTGCAAAACTTCTGTTCATCTGGTAGTTACCAAATTTTAAAAAAAAGAGATTTCTTTTCCTGTTTCTTCTTTGTGTTGGATCATCCTTTCCATAGAGAACATTTTTT
>NW_015198457.1:0-497 GCF_001447785.1 Gekko japonicus | reverse complement strand
GCCCTCACTAGCCCTCAGTGATGTCATCTCTGGCCAAAAGATTTTGGCAGCTTAGACAGCAACTACAATTAAATCAAAAAATGTCCACAAAACCAAGTTTTTGCTGGTCTAACACACATACCTCACTTCTGCCTTTGCAGGCACTCAAGTTAACAGTGTTGGTGCTGTGGTTAGAGTGACAGACTGGGAGACCCGGGTTCAAATTCCCGCTCCACCATAGAAACTTGCTGGGTGATCTTGGTCTAGTCACATACTCTCATGCAGAACAAAGTTTGAGTCCAGTGGCACCTTTAAGACCAACAAGGTTTTATTCTAACTGTAAGCTTTTGTGTGCAAAGCACACTTCCTCAGACAAATTGAGTCAGTGGCACACTCTCAACCTAGCCTACCTCACAGGGTTGTTGTGAGGATAAAAGGGGGAGACAGGAAAACAACACGAGCTGCTTTGGGGGCCCTCCCTGGGAAGAAAGGAAGCATAGGAATGGCAAGAAGAAGAA
>NW_015198456.1:0-598 GCF_001447785.1 Gekko japonicus | reverse complement strand
CCTGTGGAGATGGCAAGGGGGGTAGGAATGGCGGACTCTGCAGCATTGTGCCACACTGAGATCCCTCCCCTTCCCAAACTCCACCCCCTCCAGACTCCACGCCCAAACCTGCAGGCATCTCACAACGCAGGCACAACCCAGGGTTGGTAACTCCAAGCTAGTCAGACCAGACACATGCCCCAGGGTGGGGAGAGGAAGGGCCAAGGGAAAATGTCTCCAAAGGACAGAGGAGACAGGCCCAGGCGGCACTAGAAGAAGGCCGCTTCGGATTTTGCCAGTCGGAAAGTGCACCGAAAGCGGATTATTTAGTGTGTGTGGCTGCAGTTTAATTCTGTGTATAAGCTTACGTGTGCATGCGCGCTTCTTCAGATACTAAAGCTTATACCCAAAGTAAAACTGAGTTGGTCTTAAAGGTGCCACTGGACTCAAACTTTCTTCGGCTGCTTCAGGCCAATGCGGCTACCCCACCTGAATCGACTTTCAGGAAAAGCAGACGGCGAAATCCCCCCCATCGGAATCTGCTCCCTCCTGGGACACCCCTTGAGATGCAACTTGTGTTTTTCGCCCCCACAGTCCAGTCCAGATGGGATGCGACAGT
>NW_015198455.1:0-491 GCF_001447785.1 Gekko japonicus | reverse complement strand
GAGGGAAGAGTTAGTCCCACATAGGAAAAACGTCTTCATCGAGAGAGAAAGCCATTTGCCAGTAATTCTGACAGGGCACAGTGGCTTTAAGGGGGGGTGTGCGGGGAAGGCGCGCAGGGCACGTGAGTACTCTTGAGTGGTGGCTGATGGGCCAATGGCTGAGGGAGAGCATAGAATCCTGCCACCCCAAAACAGGATTATAATATAGGAGAGATAAGATGTTACCAAGGGGCTGTGCACTCAGAGGGGGGAACAGCGTTTTGGCAGGAAAATCTGCTTCACACTAAAGAGGAAGCAGGGGTCCAACATAACTACATTTCCCAGAGAATTAGCCAATGGCTCTGTTACCATTAACCCACCATTTTGCAGTAATTTCTCTTTCTCCTTCCATCATGGCACTAAAAACAACACTTCTTTGATGGTCACATGACAACCTGAACATAAATTTCTGACCATGTACAATACAATGGCTGAGACCCAGCAGAAAATCA
>NW_015198454.1:0-495 GCF_001447785.1 Gekko japonicus | reverse complement strand
GTCGGTTTGATCCTTGGCTTTTGACCTTCAGCTTCGTTGACCCTCTTTCGTCTCTGGACTTCTCTGGCTTCATTGTGATTTATGGACCTCGAATTCTGGTATGTCTGACACTGGCTTTGGAATCTGATTTGGACTTGTTTGAACTGTGCTGCTTGATTTGCTCGGCTAGACCTCGGACTGCTTCTGGACTTTGCTTGCTTGCCTCACGCCCCCTGGCCCTGCCGTGACATGCTGTGCGAACTGCACTGGCTGCCTATTGAATTCCAGATGTGCTTCAAGGTGCTGGTGCTGACCTTTAAAACCCTATACAGCCAGGGGCCAGCATACCTATGAGACCGCCTCTCCCCATATGAGCCCCGGAGGGCACTGAGGTCCACAAATCAACATCTGTTAGTGGTTCCAGCTAGCCTCGACCAGGGGCAGGGCTTTTTCGGCACCGGACCCTGCCTGGTGGAATGAACTCCCGTATGAAATCAGGGCCCTGTGGGACTTATT
>NW_015198453.1:0-501 GCF_001447785.1 Gekko japonicus | reverse complement strand
CTCCAGGATCCTGGTAAGCTATTGTTCTACAGGAGTGAGCGTGACCAGTTCCCCGGCAGTGTTCCCTCTAAGCTGAGTTAGTATGAGCTAGCTCACAGTTTTCACAGCAAGGTTTGAGCCCTGCTTATAAAGCATGCAAACACCCCACCCCACCCTGCACACACACACTCCCAAGGATAGACTATTTACATTACACTGCTTATCTATTGGTCTACTCCAGGATCCTGGTAAGATATTGTTCTACAGGAGCGAGCGTAACCAGTTCCCGGTACACCTTGAGGGCTGACTTAGGCTCAATACATAACAATTTCCCTTTAAATAAAATGTGGAAGACTTTCTTCTGCAACAAGACTCCCCCCCCTTCCCCATCACTTTTGGGCCTTTGTCAGTGCAGGGTCAAGGGTCATGCCTTGGAAGGACCCGAAGAGGGGAAGGACCCCTGTTGGCTCTGTGCAAATGATTGGACACGGCTGCACCATTTGTAATTTAAGGTCAGATCTC
>NW_015198452.1:0-482 GCF_001447785.1 Gekko japonicus | reverse complement strand
GTCTTTGTCTAAAGTGTGTCTATGTGTGTCCCCCCCCCCTTCATTCTTCTGATGTAGAATCACAACATCAAATTGTCACCAGTATCTTCTGAGGATGAAAATGTAATATCAGCAAGTCTGGCTGAGATGTCTTTAGATGGATTTAGCTTGCAGAGTGCAACTGGTTCCAAGGTCTGTCTAGATGAAAATGGCAGCCTTTCCTGGCCAGTGTTGTTCTTGTATCCTGAGCATGGGCAAAGTGATTTAATCTCTGCTTTTCATGAAGAATCCAGGTTTGTTTGTGTGTGTGTGTTTTTTAAAAAGGTGATCCCATGCCCAGACATCACCTTACAACATGTTTCCGCTTCTCAGAACTGCTTGTGGATGCTGAGGCTGTGATGGGAAATGGACTGCCTCTGTGTGGCTCGAAAGAGTGACCCCCATTTGCTGAGAGGGATAGCTCACCCCTAACCCTAGCCTGAAGGAATAGCCCAGTGCATCAG
>NW_015198451.1:0-506 GCF_001447785.1 Gekko japonicus | reverse complement strand
AACTTCTGCCTGCCAGATAATCTTAGGATTTCCTGGCTTTTTCAACATACAATTCCTTATGATAATTGTTATTATAATTATTCTTGTACCCAGCAGGTGCCAGGATACCCCTTCCCTGGCCTGAGACCAGGACAGCTCACTAGATGGATTGACAGTCCGACTTGGTAGAAGGTAACATCTTGTATGGATTGGGCCACGGTGCAGGGGGAGAGGATCTGTTTGTCTTGCAGAAGGTCCCCAGTTCTATCCCTGCTATTTCCAATTAAAGGATCTCAGGAACATTGGCGTCTCTGATCCAACATTGGCGTCTCTTATGTTCTTAAGGTCATAGATATTAATGTTTGTCGGTTTCTCCTTTGTGCAATATGTGTTGGTTCCTCAAAAGCACCTTGTTAGCCACTGTAGAAAATGGAATGCTGAACTAGGTGGGTACCAACGTCACAGTTTGCCTAAGGTGCCGAAAAAACCCTCGGGTCAGCTAAACAATCCATTTTCAATCCACTTTC
>NW_015198450.1:0-497 GCF_001447785.1 Gekko japonicus | reverse complement strand
GTAGCATTTAAAGTTGAAATGGGCTCATGCGAACTTCATGAGCGGATGATGCTTTAAGAGTTCTGAATGTTGGAGGGGAAACAGCAGGAAGGAAGACGTTGCTCTGCCATTCACTGCAAGTTGGCAGGATGTAATTGGCTGCTGTTTACTGACCACAAAACTCTTGAGAACGGAGCAAGTCAATTTAGTGAAGTGGGAATAAAGCAGGGCATCATTATCTAAATAAATAAAAAGAAAGTGCCATCTTGGACCCAGACTGTGACAGAGGCGTAGCTGTGTGTGGTTGTGGGGAGGGGGTATCCCCTGCACCTCTGAAAAAGTCCACTTTGCACCTGGTGGGATGGTATGAGAAGAGTGCTCCCTCTGGCCACAACTCTGCCACCTGCCTCTGGTTGAAGGTGGTTGCAGAAGCAGCTGCTCTGCACCTGGTGGGATGGCGAAGGCATGACTGCAGGGGCATGCGCAACTCCTCCTGTGCCCTCCCTCTGACTTGGCAC
>NW_015198449.1:0-554 GCF_001447785.1 Gekko japonicus | reverse complement strand
GGGTCGCGAAGACTCGGGCAGGACTGTGCTGCTGAACAACAACAACAAGTATTTTGTTTATATGGTAAGCTGCTTTGGCCCTGACCCGGATAGCCCAGACTAGCCCGGACTCGTCCAGTCTTGGAAGCTAAGCAGGGTTGGCCCTGGTTAGTATTTGGGTGGGAGACCACCAAGGAATACCAGGCTTAGGACACAGAAGCAGGCAATGGCAAACTACCTCTGAACGTCTCTTGCCTTAAAAACCCCACCCCGGTCAGCTGTGACATGATGACAATCAACCCGAAGCCACTTTGAGCTCCATCAGGAAGAAAGGCGCTAATGAAGGTTTTAGATAAAAATAAATAAACAAGGCAGCTTAATGGATGGCGGATAGTTAGGGCTGCCAGATCCAGGATGGGAAATACCTTGAGAGTGGGGGTGGGGTTTGGGCAGGGTAGGGACTTCAATGGGGTTCAATGCTGCAGAGTAGCCATTTTCTCCTTGGGAAATGGTCTGTATAGTCTGGAGATCTACAGCCACTATGCGGAAGTTGGCAACCCTATATTAAAGGTAAA
>NW_015198448.1:0-496 GCF_001447785.1 Gekko japonicus | reverse complement strand
AGGCTTGCTCCCTGGGGATCCTGCCAAGACCTACTATTGGATAAGCAGCTGGCAGAGATGTCCAGGAGTTCCTTCCACTAGATTGGGCTATTAACCTAGCTGCAGATTTCCCTAGGTAAAAAATATCTTGCCAGTGTGGTGCATAGCCTAATAACATCCAAATTAGATTATTGCAATGAGCTCTATGTGGGGATGCCCTTTAAGAGTGTCTGGAAACCACAACTGATAAAGAATGCTGCTGTGATAATGTTGGTTGGACTGGGTTTCAGGGACCATATCACTCCAGTCTTGTTCTGCCTGCACTGGATTCCAGTTTGCTCCCCAGCCCAATTTAGAGTGCTGGTACTGACCTTTAAAACCCTTTACAGCTTAGGACCAGCATATCTTTAAAGACTGTCTACTCCTGTATGAACCTACCTGATGTTTAGTCATTTTCAGAGGCTCTGCTCCAGGGTTAGATAAGTGAAAACCCAAGAAAACTTCCTTAGTTGTGGCA
>NW_015198447.1:0-497 GCF_001447785.1 Gekko japonicus | reverse complement strand
AATGATCTGATGGTCTGCAGCTGTGTTATTTTGATGCATGATGGGTGTGCTAAGCCCAGTTAATCCTGTCACGGCCAAGTTCTTTTGTCTAACTTGAAGATGACTACGTGCAGTTTCAGATAATGCTGCTGGAAGAAGGCCTGCATGATGGAGACACTGCTTGCTATGGCATTTGAGCAGGAAAGTCCAAGTTGTCTCTGCAAAGTATGGCTCCTCTATAAGTCTGGATGCTGGTTCCTTGTGGCTGCGATTCTCAGGGAGGCTGACGTGCCATCTACCTGGGTCTGCAGTGACTTAGAAATGCAGGGATGGATGGCATCAGGTCTTCCATGGGTCCACTTCTGATCCAACATGCTGCTTCAGTGCAAGGCTTTCCTTGGCTATGCACATGTCTCTGTGTCCAGTAAGTGGCCTCTGTCACATGGTCACCAATCAGTCCTTATTCCCTGGCACACTCATTGTACTGTCAAAGTTAAACTTCAAGTCCATACTGCATA
>NW_015198446.1:0-491 GCF_001447785.1 Gekko japonicus | reverse complement strand
ACATATCACATTTAACTTTGCTTAACAGTCCTTTGCCACTTTATTTTTCTTTCTTGGCAGAGCTCTCCAGCAGAGGTTGAAGTTATTAGAGAAGATGCTTTCCTCCCAATGTCTTTGCTTGTATGTATGTTTCTTTATTGGCCTTGTTCTCTTCGAGTTTTAAAACTTTATATCCTTCCAATAGACCATGAGCAACGTGCAGTTCTTCAAAGTTTTTTTTTTTCCAGCGCAAATGTAATACATGATGATGTTTGCTCAAGGAGTTTGTCAGCTGCACTTTCCCCCCGGACTTCTTTCCTTTTCGTACCTAAATTTTTCTTCATGTCATCAAAAGCCTTCTTTTCTTTACTTTCTACTCTTAAGGTTTCATTTTTTTGCCCTTTCTCTTTTTTCTCTCCTCATCTTCTTTCAGTCTCTTTTCTCTCAGCTTGGTTTCCCCTAAGTTCTGATGATACTTACATCTTGCATTTCTTCCATAGGCAATGAGCTCT
>NW_015198445.1:0-497 GCF_001447785.1 Gekko japonicus | reverse complement strand
CTTCTTTAAAAAAAAATAATTTTGAAAATTTTACAAAAGAGAACAAATTGAAGTACAAACCAGTTTTGCGTAACAGTGAGTAAAACATTAACTGTAACGGGTAAAAAAACCTGGAAAATTTCATAGAAGGCTGAACAAGTATACTTCTGTGGCAGTGATGCCTCCCCCCTTTTTGTATAGTTTTCTATGTAGTTAAAAAGGGGGAGCAGTTTTTCTAAAAGTAAGACTTAAAAACTTAAATTCTGTTAGGGTTGCCAACCCCCCCCCCCCGGTTTAACAGCCTATTTCTTACTGTTTGTCTCAAGTCTTAAGGACTAGATCTACTTGCTGTTTATAACATACTGTTTTTTGTTTAATATTGTTTATCTTAAGTCTTAAGACGTGTATGTACTTGCTTGATGAACATCTGAAGATCATGTTTGGTAGTCCATTGAAATTGTGAATTGAGAATTTGTGAAGTCTTTCTTCTGGGTTGGGAGTGTCAAATAGTAAATGTT
>NW_015198444.1:0-493 GCF_001447785.1 Gekko japonicus | reverse complement strand
CTCTGGGAATGAGTCGCTAATGTGTTAAGGCCTAGATGCCAACAGAGATTTTGAACCTCTAATCTCAGGTTGGGAGGGGGATTATTGTAGAGGTTCTGGTGGCATATTGTTCTGAATCCAGAGAGAGTAGCCTACCTCTGTGGGTTGTTGTTTAATGTACTGCACAAGTGCAGGATTCTCTCTCATTCCTGGACAGGCGTGGGTGGGCTATCCTGTACAGACCCCTTTAAGATCTGTCGAGGCATAGGCCAGACTGACTGACCTGTAGGTTTCTGGCACCTTTGGGGCAGACACTGCTGGCAGGGAAGGGTTTGAGGAGATGGGCTTGAGTTGACCCAGTTGGCAGAACTCGTCTCCAGACATCCTCATGACCAGTTCCACAGCAGAAAGGCACCAGGACCTGATTCCAGACCTGGGGGATTCAAAGGCCTCACCTGGTCTGCAGCCTCGGGTCTTTGGCTGGTTGGGCCCACCCCCACCCACCCCCAGCCCT
>NW_015198443.1:0-491 GCF_001447785.1 Gekko japonicus | reverse complement strand
CTTTCTGCTGGGGTTATTTCCTCCAGCCACATCAATCAACCCCATTTATGGTACAGAGATTACAGAGAACAGCCATTGTTAAAAGCTTGTGCAAATACTGTAAACTTGTAAAAGTTCCATCATCAGCCAGGATCGCAGTACTTTTATCAAGATAGCCACTCTTTCAGTAATATACGTATTAACACCCCCCCCACACACACAGAGAGACAAGAAAAAGGGTAACCAACAGTGCCATCCTCTGCAGAGTTACCTCTTTCCAAGTCCAGTGAAGTCAATGGGTTTAGAAAGGGTATAACTCTGTTTAGGATGGCATTATAAATCTTCTGCAAAACAAGCTGGATATGTACTGGCCAAAAGAGAGGGATTTTCTACCTGATCCACTTGGGTCTTGAAGGAGGGGCTTCAGTTGTCATTGGATCTTCGGTTTTGCTAGAAGGTCCCCGTACGTTTGAGAAGTATTGCTTGAAAAACTGAATGCCAAGCCAAAATCC
>NW_015198442.1:0-554 GCF_001447785.1 Gekko japonicus | reverse complement strand
ACAGTGCCATAGAGTCCACCCTCCAACACGTCCATATTCTCCAGGAGAAACTGAGCCAGTTTCGGGTAGTGGTGAAGTGCGTGGACGCTAATCCGGGAGAACTGGGTTTGATTCCCCACTCCTCCACTTGCAGCTGCCGGTGTGACCTTGGGCAAGCCATAGTTCTGGCAGAGCTGTTCTTGAAAAAGGGCAGTTTCTGTCAAGAGCTCTCTCCGCCCTGCCTACCTCACAGGGTGTCTGTTGTGGGGAGGGGAAGGGAAAGGAGTTTGTGAGCCACTCTGAGACTCCTTTGGGTAGTGAAGGGTGGGGTATAAATCCAGTCTCCTCCTCCTCCTTCTCCTCCTCCTCTTCTTCTTCTTCTCCTCCTCCTCCTCTTCTCCTCCTCCTCTGTAGTCTGGAGATGAATTGTGATTCCAGGGGATCTCCAGGTCCCACCTGGAGGCTGGCATCCCTACTCCTATGAATCTATGAATTTATCCCTGTATTGATAACAACACAGAAGAGGGAAATCCATTTACCGAGAGTTGCACGCAGGTACCTGGAACAGAGAGGCT
>NW_015198441.1:0-525 GCF_001447785.1 Gekko japonicus | reverse complement strand
AAACCTTTGCCTAGAGTTGGCCAAAGTCCTCTTGGCCCTTGCCTTTTCACCCTGAGCGAGCTTGGCCAGTAGATCCGGGGCTAGTCCAGAATGTGGGATATTGTGCTGCCCCCCTGGCTTGCCAAGCTCCGGTCATTGCCTGGAGATCGCCTGGAACTGTAACTGCTTTCCAGGCTACAGAGATCAGTCCCCCCGGAGAAAACGGCTGCTTTGGAGGGCTGATGGCCTCCTACCCTGCCCCTGCTTTTCCCCTCTCCAAACTCCACCCTCCCCAGGCTCCACCCACCAAATCTCCAGGCATTTGCCGGAGCTGGCAACCCTAACCTCATTTATTTAAATTGTGTTTGTGTGTTTCGCGAGCTGCGTCGTGTGTCCCCGGCGAGGAGAAAAGCAGGGTAAAAAACATGTGTCGCCGAGAAGAAGAGTGGAGAGAATGAAAAGCGGTATGGAAGCAAAAGAACATAACGGATTGCAACCAGTCCTGAGCCATTGCGATGCGAAGCCAATCATCCCGGTAGGGGGCAA
>NW_015198440.1:0-508 GCF_001447785.1 Gekko japonicus | reverse complement strand
AGACAGGCCCAATGTTGTCATGGACACCAAGGTAGGCTCAGCATGGGCACTGACGTCCCCCAAGGTAACCAGCTTAGGAGTCATCTACACCATGTCCAATACCACCTCCTCAAGCTCCAGCAGGGAGAGAGCTGGCCAGTGGGCTGAGTGGTACACCAACAGAATTCCAATCCTGTCTCACACTCCCACCTCTAGATACACACTCTCAAACCCAGCAGACTCCTGGATAGGGCATCGAGCCAGGGGGATGGAATCCCAATAGACTACAGTGACACCACCACCATGCCCACCAGGCCTACGCTGATGCATCACTGAGTACCCTGGGGGGGCACAGCTGGAAAAGCTGGAATACTCCCCCCCCCAGGTCTCAGTGATTTAATCAATTTTAAATAAAGAACAGCAGGACTGTATAGCAAAAATTCCATCAAATGCAAATAAATGGCATGACTGAGGCATAGGCTTGTACCAAAGGGGGTGGGATTATCCCACTTATGCATGTAGATAAGCA
>NW_015198439.1:0-500 GCF_001447785.1 Gekko japonicus | reverse complement strand
TTGGGTGAAGAAGTACTTCCTTGATGCTTACCAGGCCATGCCAATTGGAGACCATTAGCGGTAACCAATGCTCCCTCTATGCTGTGGAGTCTTGTGAGCAAAAATTCTACTTTGTGAGCTACTGGCACTAAAGTTGTGAGCAAGCAATTTGGCTACTGCATGAATTAGTTTGCTCTGGCTAAAAAACTGTGAGCTAGCTCACACTCACTCAGCTGAGAAGGAACACTGGTGTGGGGCCATCCCCCTTCCTCCTTCCACTGTAGCCTGTAGAAATTTTGTTTTGAACTTCCGGGGACTTGGCAGATCCTCATGAATGGCACAGAGGGCAAAGCCAGCCTCTGCAGTGGACCTTGCTGATTCTGTTGATGTGTATAGACATGCTGCAAAAAGAATGGGGAATCCAGCCCAAAGCAAGTCGAAAAATAGGTCCTGGGTACCAAATTCACCAACCTGATTATCTCAGCACTTTCGCCCTCCCCATCAGCCATTCTTTAATTATG
>NW_015198438.1:0-503 GCF_001447785.1 Gekko japonicus | reverse complement strand
CAGGACTAGCCTGCGCGCAACGAAGAAGCTTGCGGTGCGGCAAACTGGTGGGGGGTTTTGTGTACATGACGAATGCGCATGCTCTGTTGGGTGCGTGTGCACATCCACGGAGACTTGGGGGGGGAACCTTTGTTGCAAGGGGACATGGGCGGGCGCTGGATGCCACCGGAAACGCGATCAGACGCCCGCCCTTGCCCCGTGTTTCCGGAAACTAGTACCTCCGAGGTACTAGTTTTTTGCAGCGCGTTTTCGCCAGGAAGCCTCGGTTGTGCCACGGGAGCTCTACGCTTCCCAAATGTGCCGGTGAGATCGTGCCCGGAAAATCCACCTGTCTTCCGTCTCTCTTGCGTGGCTTATGTTCCGTGTGACCGCAGCCTTAGTCTCCTTTGTTTGGGCTCTAAATCAAGCTATCTGGGGGATTTACAGAGCCAGCCTTTCCATTAGTTGGACCTAAGAGACTCCCTAGGGCATCACTGCAGGAGGGTACCAAAAGAGGCTCACAG
>NW_015198437.1:0-507 GCF_001447785.1 Gekko japonicus | reverse complement strand
CAGAGGCAAGGCCTCAGAACTTGGAACGGGATCTGGGAGTCCTCACCCTCCCAGGGGGCAATTCTTTACAAAGGTCAGGTGGTGGCGACAAGCTACCTTGAGAGTGGAAGAAAAGCCTCTCCAGGTGTTGAGAAAAACCTAGAAGGGCAGAGCGGAATAGGGCCAGCAGGCCAGAGCATGAATGTTCCACTAGAACCCCATAATAATAAAAACAGACAACAGCTAGATTCTAGTCCAGAAGAACCTTAGAGACCAACAAGAGAGTCCAAGCTCGAATCTAACTGTTCAGCTGGTATGTGATGAAGGGAGCTTTGACTCTTGAAAGCCTGCTCCCCTAAACTCTTGTTGATCCTTGTCATGGCTCAGGTGGGGTTAGGGTTGCCAAGTCAACTTACCTGCAAAGCAGGGGGATTCCTGGCTCCGTTGGGATTCTCCCCATGCGCGCGCTTTGTGCACACGCATCACGATTACATCATCGGAAGTGACGTCATCGCGTCACCCATGTTG
>NW_015198436.1:0-654 GCF_001447785.1 Gekko japonicus | reverse complement strand
ACTTCACCACGACACCAAACTCGCTCTCAACACCAAACTGGCTGGAGGCTAAAAAACTGTGAACTGGCTCACACTAACTCAGCTTAGAGGGAACCTTGGTCAAGAGTCACTGGGGGGAAAAACCCATCATGCTCGGAAAAGTCGGAGGCAGCAGGAAAGGAAGAGGACCCAACAGGAGAGGGATTGACTCCGTCAAGGAAGCCACGGCCTTCCGTTTGCAAGACCTGAGCAAGACCGTTAATGGCAGGAAGTTTTGGAGGTTATTAATTCATAGGGTTGCCATGAAGTCAGATGCGACTTGACAGATCTTAACACTCACACGCGCACACACACAGCTCTGCCAGGCTACAGCGCTTTCCCCCCATCTACAGAGTCCAATTAGAAGGAGAGGGGGAAGGAGAAGGGAAAAAATCTGTGGAGAAATCCCAGCTGCTGCCAGACACAAACAAACCCTCACCCTCCCCACCCCAGGCAAAGAAGGGTGTGACCCAGCTGGTTCACAGCCTACTCTGATTATGTACCAGCTTCTTTGGAAACAGCGGCCTGTGTCCGGGGCATCGGCCCCTAGCAGCTTCAAAATGCACGTCCTTGACATGCCTTGGGATGGACGTAATGCAGAAAGGGGCTGTAGCTCAGTGGAAGGGCCTCTGCTTG
>NW_015198435.1:0-503 GCF_001447785.1 Gekko japonicus | reverse complement strand
GTTACTGGACGCTTCCACACGCCAACAGAGCCACAGTGAGCTCAGGCTCCTGGCAGCAGGGACAGGCGCTGCTCATGCAGTAAAACGAAAAGGGAGAGAGTGTGGCTCTCACGGGCAGCAGAGACGGTGGGCACAGGGGTGCCCCTCCAAATGCCAATCCCAGCGAGCACAGGAAGAGGCGGAATCTCAAGGCCAAGTTCTGGTGGCTAAACATTGCTCGGGAGGCTTCCGCCATTTCTGGGCCCCCCAGTTCTTGAAATGCGGGCGGGGGGGGTACTTACCGGGCTGCCTTTGGGGCCATCGTCCCCGGGGGGGCCTTTGGGGCCTGGTGGACCAGCTGCCCCCGAAGGACCTGCTTCACCCTTCTCGCCTCTCTCGCCTTTAGGACCCTGAAAGAGGAAAATGGCAGGTTTCATCAGCACACTTTAAAAGTGGGGTCCGTTTATTAAAGCAGAGGTCAGGGGCGGCCAAAAAACAACCCAAGGAACCTTGGCACCCACACC
>NW_015198434.1:0-511 GCF_001447785.1 Gekko japonicus | reverse complement strand
TGAAGGCCTTGGCCCATGAGTTCTTGTACCAGGAGAAAAGTACTTCTTCCTCTAACTTCTCTGTCCCGTGCATTCTTTTGTCGTACCACAATCGTCATTTCTCCAATCGAAAGAGCCCTCACCTCTTTAACTTTACCCAGAAAACGCTTTTGCATTGGGAGATGTGTGAAGTCAATGTACAGTTTGTCCCACACATCTGTTGCCTAGGTGCACTTACTTCATGCCACCATCCCAACATCTCTGCAGTGTGGGCACCTGAACCCAGACCACATGTAAGGATTTCTAAGTGGGGAAGAACGATTTTCTTTCCCCTGAATATCTCCTCCTCTTAAGGTCATTATGCCTGCTGTTACTGTTGAACATTTAGCTGGCATCAATAGTCTTTTAGCTCTTTTAATCAGCGGTGGTATCCTGTGACACATTATTATGCATTTGTCTAAGGACTGCGGATGTGGGAAAGAAAGGGGGCAGGATGCAAGAGTAGTCTGAATTATTTGTATGGGTTTTAAGG
>NW_015198433.1:0-504 GCF_001447785.1 Gekko japonicus | reverse complement strand
CCACCTGAGGACAGAAAATTAAGTATATAGTATCTGAGATTCAGCCATACACTCCATGTCAGATTTTCCATCAAACCTACCTCCATGTCTAAGGAGACAGTGTTCACTCTTCAAGACTTGTAGCTATGATCTAACTTTTCCCTCTTTCTCGGTCTCTCCTTCTTTCTCTCACTATGGCATATGGTCTCCATACTCTTTCTCCCCATTGCTCTGATACCACTACTGGTATGTGCCATGGAGCCTCCCAATGTCCCTCTCTAGGTTCCCTGGTTCTCCGGCTCCTGCCAGCCCCCCTTTTTGTCTATCTCTCCAGCGTAATTCTCTCTCTCTCTCTCTGATCCCGAAGCCTTCTCCTTGCATTACCTCTTCTTCCCTTTCCCTCTCATTTAGCCTTCCTTCTCTAATGTTCTTCAGAGACATGCACACATCATGGACTAGCCATCAGTGGGACCTAACTGGGCACCTCAGTTATCACAGATTTTAGTAATTGTTGAATTAGGACTT
>NW_015198432.1:0-514 GCF_001447785.1 Gekko japonicus | reverse complement strand
GCTTTCGAGCAAGGGAACCTTTACTATCATGCCCCCCCTTTCTTGTTGCATCCAAGTACTATCAGTAGAACAGACCGTTGTACAAACGATTAGCCCAGATCAGTTCAACTCGTCAGCAGCAACACAACGTCTCCCTCTCTAATCCCAGGGCTGAGAGTCACTACGAAGCCCCCTCACTTTTGTTGACAAGCCAATCGGACTACGCTGCACACAGCACAAGACACACTGATGCAGGCAGGCCTGACCACTGCCTTACCTTAACATGAGACACAGCTATCATGAGCACAGTGAAGGAACTCCCAAATGCTTTCCCATTGAAAACAACACACACACACACACACACACACACACCCCCCAAGTGATTTCAGACATGCAACTGCACCCAATGCTGCGGTGGGGGATGCTGGGACAGAAAACCAATGTCAGGAGGCTGGGTGTATTGATTCCTGCCTTTGGGAAAGACAGCGCCGAGGCTGATTTGGGAGATTATTCCCAGAGTCACGAGTGCAAGTTA
>NW_015198431.1:0-504 GCF_001447785.1 Gekko japonicus | reverse complement strand
TAATCTGCTCCCCCATCAGGCAGGGATTACAGGAGGACACTGGCCATATCGGGGCAGGCCGTTCCCCTTCGGAAGGGGCTGCTACCCAAAAGGGCAAGAGGTGACTTCCACTTCAGAAAGCTGGGACCCCCCATAGAGGTAGAAAGCCAACGAAGACGGGATAAAAATATCCGCAGGAGCCATGAGCGAGGCCTCTATTTATAATTCTCTGTGGTTTATTTGGGCGCTACATGCCTTGAGGACAAACACTTTGTCGGGCCGACTGGGGCATTTTCAGGGCATGGTTACTTAGACGAGAGGAGCAGCTAGGCAGGATGAATTTCAAGGCGGTACAGGAGGAAAGGAGCTGCGGTGGCTCAAGTTACCAGTAGACATCAGTCTATTGCAACATAATTACAGTCCATCAATCAAACAAATAGAACTGGTGGTCACATTTCAAAAACAAGTTGCAATACAACGCATTTAACAAGAGAAGCGCCACAGATTCCACTTGAGATGTGAGCT
>NW_015198430.1:0-501 GCF_001447785.1 Gekko japonicus | reverse complement strand
ATTGGCCTGATCCAATATTGGCTTCTTATCCAATGTGAAACGGTGGCCATCTTGAAATTAGCTACTCCTGGACCAGTGTAACATGAGCTGTACTACATGAGCTATGTTGTCTTCCCCCTGTTGGTAGCAATTATGATTAGCAATGCTTAGCCTAGGGTTGCCAGCCCCCAGGTAGGACCTGGGGATTCCCTGGAATTTCAGCTCATCTCCAGACTACAGAGATCAGTTCCTCTGGAGAAAATGGATGCTTTGGAGGGTGGACTCTGTGGCATTGTAGCCCACTGAGGTCCCTGCCTTCCCCAGGCTCCATCTCCATATCTCCAGGAGTTTCCCGACCTGGATCCAGCAACCCTATGGCCTTCCATCCCCTGCTGGTGGCCAGGAGGGACCAGGCAACCCTAGCTTAGCCCATTGATTGCAATAGTTTGAGAAGGGATGCTCTTGTTTAGGACTGAGCTGCAAATGCTGGTCATTGAATGTGTTATTGTTGATCTTCACTTA
>NW_015198429.1:0-552 GCF_001447785.1 Gekko japonicus | reverse complement strand
AATGGTGGTTACAAATTACAAAAATAGCTGCTGTATGGGAGTGGTATCAGCTGACATGCTGTTTAGTTTCAGTTCCCAGAAGAACGGGAAGCTTTACTCCCTGCTTAGCTACAAGGAGTGGTTTCCAAGCCCAAAAGACCCTGTGTATCTGTGGCCAAGGTATGGCATCAGTAACCTGAGATCCAGTTAGGTGTAGTGGTTAAGAGCATGGACTCTCATCTGGGAGAGCCAGGTTTGACTCCCCACTGCTCCACATGCAGCTACTGGTCTGACCTTCGGTCAGTCACAAGTTCTTGCAAAACTGTTCTCTCAAAAGCAGACCTCGAAAGAGCTCTCTTTGCCACACCTACTTCACAGGGTGTTGTTGTGGGGAGGGGGAGGGGAAGGAGATTGTAAGCCACTCTGAGACTCCTTTGGGTAGTGAAGGGCAGGGTATAAATCCAATCTCTTCTAAATGCCAGGAGAGATTGGGGGGCGTGCCTGGGGAGAGTATCATTTTGGGAGTATGTGATGTCACTTTTGAGTGACACTCTAGGCTGCCTCCTCAGTTGC
>NW_015198428.1:0-255 GCF_001447785.1 Gekko japonicus | reverse complement strand
TTTCAGCCTCTGCGCCATATTTTGTCATGTCCTTAGAGGTATATAAACTCCTAGATGCCTCCAGGATTCTGAAATCCATTTGAATGGGTACATCTTTTGCAAATTGGCTACTGTGACTTGATTAAGGGGGATAACGGACAACCCTGTCTGGTCCCCCTGGTCCCCCTGCTGACATTAAAGAAAGCTGAGCTGTTCCCGTTTACCCTTATTTTAGCTTTATTGTTTGCATATATTGTTTGGATTGTTCTTAAGAGG
>NW_015198427.1:0-500 GCF_001447785.1 Gekko japonicus | reverse complement strand
GAGCCCTGGTGTCCTTAAGTCTTTAAATCTTGGTCCGAGGGAAGCCATAAAACCAAGTAGCAATCGTAACAGTACACGTCGAACTCTTTGCAGCTGTCTGATCAGTTGGAAGACAAGCCGAACATCATCGCTCACTTCCACGAATGGCAAGCCGGACCAGGGTTGATCCTCTGTCGGTCGAGGAAGCTTCCTGTGGCAACGATTTTCACCACCCATGCCACGCTCTTGGGGAGGTACCTGTGTGCTGCAAGTATTGATTTCTACAACCATCTGGACCGTGTAAGTAGGGTAGCGTTTCCCCTTCCCCTGCTGTCCACGTAGCACCATAGGCCTTTCTGTCTCTCTGTGCTACTTATTGTCTTTTTCGCTGTTGCTTTCAGAGTTTTGGTATTTGTTTTAAAAAAAACTTTTAGAGTTGTTTATTACCTTATTGTTCTAATTTGTATTGCAAGGGTCCCTGATGTGGTGCCTGTGAACATAAGAACATAAGAGACACCAGT
>NW_015198426.1:0-507 GCF_001447785.1 Gekko japonicus | reverse complement strand
AGGGTATACAGTCCAGTAAGATTGAGAAAATAAGAGAATTGGGTTTATTTCTGGAAATGCTATGGGTAAAAATAGTGGACCCAAAAGGAAATTTAACAATGGGAGTTTGTTATGGCCCACCAGATAAAAACATAGAGGAGGATTATAAAATGATGAATGAATTAAAGATAGTGGCTAGACAAAATAACTGTGTCATAATAGGTAATTTTAACTACCCACACATTGGGTCAATATGTGTTCTAGTCGGGGACTTCCGGCCACGGCGGCACGAATGGCGACCAGCTCTCGGGATGCTCCCGGAGCCAGATCGCCCACACACAGTTTGGGGGGGGGTCCCGCATAAGCGGAGATCCTAAGGAGCCTTGGCGAAAAGGCTCCGAACCAGGGGGCGCTTAGGGGAGAAGCCACTTGCCGGCCAGAAGGTCGGGAATTGAGGTTCTCCCGTGGCCCCAAACGGCCCCTGCTGTGTTGTGCCCTGTATGGGGACTAGCAATGCCACCGGAACAG
>NW_015198425.1:0-512 GCF_001447785.1 Gekko japonicus | reverse complement strand
CCTTTAAATGTTTTTTCCCCAAGCAAGTGATGCACACCTGAACTCCAAAGCAGTGTATTCACCACTTGCAGTTCATGCGCGGGCAGCCCCTGCTTGCAAAAAGCCATTTATAGGAAACCTTCCCTTTAAATGTTGTTGTTTTTTGCAAGTGGGGGCTCCCCACATATGAACTCCAAGTGGCAAATTCATCACTTTGCAGTTCAGGCACATGGTGCCTGCTTCCTGGGACAGGTGGCTGCCCCTCTCCCTCCCCTCATGAGAGATTTAAAGGGCCCTCCAGCTGATCAGCAGGCCACATGCTCCTGTTGATCATCTAGAGGGCCCTTTAACTCTCACAGGAAGGGAGGGAGAGGGGCGGATGCCATCGATGCTGTTGGGGGTGGAGCTTCCCCTGTTGGCTAGCTGGATGGCAGCGGGCAGGAGCTCACAAAAGGGGGGGAAATCCCGCCCCAGCCTGGGAGATAGCAACCCTAATTCTGCAGTTTATATTGATTTCTGTTTAAATTATTTCA
>NW_015198424.1:0-504 GCF_001447785.1 Gekko japonicus | reverse complement strand
AGACCATTTAGTCCAACCCCTTGCCCAATTCAGGACCAGCCTGCAGTGTTCTTGTATTTTTTTATTCTGTGAGCACCCTCCGAAATGTCCTTGGAAAGGTGGCACAGAAATTCCCTAGATCAATAAATAATTACTTGGGAGTACCATGACCTGGATGGCCCAGGGTAGCCCAATTTCATCAGATCTCAGAAGCTAAGCAGCGTCACCCCTGGCTAGTAGTTGGATGGGAGACCGCCAAGGAAGTCCAGGGTTGCTACGCAGAGGCAGGCGATGGCCAACCACCTCTGGGCATCCCTTGCCTTGAGACCGCCATGAGAGCTTGCCATAAATCGGCTATGACAAGGCCCAACCAGGATAGCTCAGGTTACACTGATCTCGTCCAATCTCGGAAGCTCAGCGGGGTTGGCCCTGGTTAGTACTTGGATGGTAGTTCACCAAGGCAGTCCAGGGTTGGTACATGGAGGCAGACAGAGACATAACCACATAAGAACATAAGAGACGCCA
>NW_015198423.1:0-513 GCF_001447785.1 Gekko japonicus | reverse complement strand
CTCCTCCTCTTCTTCTTCTTCTTCCAGGAACAAAGAGAGGCCTAGGTTGGCAACGGGGTGACGTCACTTCCAGCATGCATCGGAAATGGTGTCATGACGTCTCCAGTGCCTCAGGGGATGCTCTGGTATTATTTGGGCAAAACCTCTATGGTAGAAGTCATTTCCCCCTGCTTGCTAGCTGATTGCCACTGGGGGGGGGATACCCCCCAGGGGCCCACCAAGCCGACTGTGTGTAGTGGCTTCACAGGGGGAGTGTTGGGTTTCACCCCGCGAGTCCTCTCCACCTCTCAGAGTGGCTCTCTAGCAGTACTTCTTGCTGACCCAGTGAACTAGGGTTAGATCACTGATACTGAAGAAGGCCATGTCTCTTGTGGTTTCACAGATGAATCAAGATACGTTTTACTGTACATTGGGCAGTTCTACTAAAACATTGGGCAGTTCACGCCTCATCCGGGCAAATCGGATGTCTTTACGTAACACTGGCGTAACGGCATGGTTCGCCAATGATACTGA
>NW_015198422.1:0-512 GCF_001447785.1 Gekko japonicus | reverse complement strand
GTGAACAGCTCTATTTTATTAAGTGATTTATGGAACAAGACTAACACCTCAGGGCAAGAGCCCTGTTTAAATAGCGTGCAGAAGCCACATCCAAACACACCCCACTCCCAGCAGTAGGCTATTTACATAACATGAGTTCCTCATTGGCCACCTCCAGAGTCCTGGTGGGTTATTCTTCTAGAGCTCCAAGCTCAGCCAGTCTCTGGTAGACAGTCCTGGAAAGATCCAGCTCTAATACATAACACAGGCTGGCAGCAGAACTCCAGGGTCTCAGGTGGAGGTCTATCACATCACCTACTGCCTGATGCTGGGAATTGAACCTGGGACCTTCCGCACTCCGAGCAGATACTCTGGCACTGAGCCACAGCCCCTCCCCATCTCTCCCAGTTTTTTCCTACTCTGATTGGCAGTGGGGTCTCAAGTTCAGATCGCTTCTGTTTCTGATATCCTGGAAGCCTGTTAATCTCTGAGATGTTGGGGTCAAACCTGGCGCTCTGCATGTGTAAAAGGTT
>NW_015198421.1:0-511 GCF_001447785.1 Gekko japonicus | reverse complement strand
GAAAGTGCCTGTGTCTTTCCAGGGTGTGGGCTGCAAGGTTTTGCCCTGGTTACAACTTTGAGCCCAAGGAGGGCTGGCCCGAGGTGTTTCTGCGCCCTAGGTGACGCGCAGATGTCAGCCTCCCAGTGCAGCCTGGAGACGGGGGAGGACCTTGGCGACGCTGGTGGTGGCGGGCTGGCCCAAGGAGGCATGGGGTACTTGGCTCCTGAGGCCGCCCCGCCTTTCCTCGTGCACCCTAAGGGCCGACCCGCGCTCTAGGCAAACGCCTAGTTCGCCTAGCGGGTGAGCCAGCCCTGAGCCCAAGTAATATTTATTATTTCTTGTTTGGATTAAATGACAGCCATTTCCCTGTGGAAGAAGCAAAAGGGATACAGACAGAGGCCATGACTAGTATTTAATTTGAAGAAGTTTCCTGTCCCTTTTGATTGAATGCAAATCGAATTTTGCCCCCCTCTCCGTTTCCCCTAGATTTTTATCTGCTTCTCTAGAATTCAACAAGGATCTTACTAAA
>NW_015198420.1:0-510 GCF_001447785.1 Gekko japonicus | reverse complement strand
CTTGTGTTTCCCACAGAAGCAGTGGGGCTCAGGGAAGGAGAGGCTGAGGGATGAGAGAACTAAGTCTGTGTCCAGTGGCACCTTTAAGACCAACAAAGTTTAATTCTGGGTATAAGCAAGAGAACTGAGTGACTTACCATGTGTAGTAAGTTAAGAATGCAATATCTTGCAAGGATATCCTAGGCAAGCCCGATCTTGGAAGCTAAGCAGGGTTGACTCTGATAAATACTTGGATGGGAGACTGCCTTGAAATACCAGAGGCAGGCGGTAGGGGCAGGCTTTATGCAGCCACCTCTCTGAATATCCTCCAAGCCCCTAGTAGGGGTCAGTCACCAGAGGTTGCCATTACTTCCAGGTGCAAACACACCTACACACATACACATATTAAAAAATACTAAAAAAATACCCAAAAAGAGAGAATTCTCACATCTGTTGTCGACTCTTTTATTATCTCTTTACTAATTTGCTGCTATTCAATCTTAGATACACCTATCGCTCAGTTACTTGTGC
>NW_015198419.1:0-507 GCF_001447785.1 Gekko japonicus | reverse complement strand
TGCCTCTTTGCACATTACTCTGGAGGTACAACAAGAGAAAGGAAGTGCAAGCATCCTAAACATTGGGCGTTTCCGTGGTGTGCACAATAGGGAGACCACACGGAGAACCACTGATGTTTGTCAAGCAGATTAACTCTTCTCTCCTGTCAGTACAAACCTTAAAAAAAAATCTGTGGCAGAATAACCCAGTTAACAACCTTCTGTGTGATAGAAGTATTGGGTGGAGCCATGGATAAGTGGCAGAGCATCGGCTCTGTATGTGGAAGGTTCCAGTTCAAACCCTGGCACCTCCAGTCTAAAAACCAAGGTTACCTGCAAATAGCAGGAGCTTCTGTGGCCTGAACCATTGAAAAAAAGAGCATTGTGATGTCACTTCCAGCAAAAAACCATAAGTGACATCATCTCTAGAAGTTCCCCAGATATTTGTTTTAAACAACATGACAAGATTGGCAATAGCATACCTGTGGCATAAAACTGGACTCTAAAATAACCTGTTTCTAACTCTTA
>NW_015198418.1:0-509 GCF_001447785.1 Gekko japonicus | reverse complement strand
TTAAGATGCTAGAATATGTTTGTTTAATGGAGTCTAGTGTTTTCAATGTTTTAAAGTGTCGTTTAATATCCAAAGATGCTAGCAGTCCTACGTCTTGTAAGTCTGTGTGAGAGTCCTACGTCTTGTACTTCCGTTTGTTTGTTTGTTTGTTTTCTACCTTCAGCATTTATTTTTTTCCTATCCCTCAAATGGAGAAAAAACCAAGCTATATGTTCTCTGGTAGCCTAGGGTGCAACAGTTTGGAACTCTTTCTCAAGTATTGGCTATACTTGCAGTTGTTCTCATAGAAAATGAAGCCATTCGTACTTTCAATTTCTATAAATATGCCAAATTGTAAGATTGTATATGCTGACAAAGTCTATGTTGTTAAATCAGTCAAAGAAGTTTGGGTTCGATAGGAAAGTACATATTGCATATATTTCAGTTTTTACCAAAATTTCCATATATTTTTTCTGGAAAATTTGATCCTTGCTCTTGTAACTTAAGATCGGGCAGCTCTTTCTTTAATC
>NW_015198417.1:0-566 GCF_001447785.1 Gekko japonicus | reverse complement strand
GAATTCACTGCCACAGGAGGTGGTAGCTGGTACATGCATGGACAGCTTCAAGAGGGAATTGGATAAACATACGGAGCAGAGGTCCATCAGTGGCTATTAACCACAAGGTTACACATAGGAACTCTCAGTCTGGGGCAAGTGATGCACTGGGGGGGGGCAACAGCGGGAGGGCTTCTAGTGTCCTGGCCCCACTGCTGGACCTCCTGATGGCACCTGGTATTCTTGGCCACTGTGTGACAGAGTGTTGGACTGGATGGGCCATTGGCCTGATCCAACACTGGCTTCTCTTATGTTCTTATGTATCTTTGGCAGTGCCATAAATTCTAAAGATTGAAATTTGTGTGTATGGAATGTGAGATAGTTTTGTGCCTAGGAAAAAATGGCTATTGTATAAAAACCATAATGAGCATTACGAGAAATGACACCTTCCCTGTATTTTACAGGCATGTTCTTTTCAAAAGAATCGACTGAGATTTTTCTTAGGCAGTTCTACAAATTGTCAGATTATATTCCATACAGCGATAAAAATAGCACTTATTTAGTACGTGTGTAAAATTTGGCTGTAC
>NW_015198416.1:0-512 GCF_001447785.1 Gekko japonicus | reverse complement strand
GGTGCAGGAATCGGTCAACTACAGCACCGCACTCTACTTAAAGGAGCACAGGCCTTTTAATGAAATTCTTGTGCAGCTGTGCCTTTAAGAAAGGGGGTGGAGCCCCAAAAAACCCTCCCATAGTTACAGGCCTGGATTCAGCATCCCAAGGATCCACTTTTCTTGCTTGAGGCTGGGGGAGGGCAATTGTCTACTCTTTGCAGCCTTAAAGGCCATAAGCTTGACTTTAATGATCTGTTCATCTTGCTCCTTGTGGTCTCTGAAAAAGCATTATTCTCGCTGGAGATGTTCAGCTGTAACGTGAGCCGGCCAATGAGCTTACTGCCAGGTCCTTCCAAGGAAGTTTGTTTAGGGTGGCAGTGGCATGACTGTCAGGCTGTGGGAAACTTTTGCCTGCTCATTCTGCCTGTGAGAGTGCGAATGCCACAAGGACGCACGAAGCTGCCTTCTTCTGAATCGGCCCCTGGGTCCATCAAGGTCAGGCTTGGCGACTCAGACTGGCAGCCGCTCTC
>NW_015198415.1:0-513 GCF_001447785.1 Gekko japonicus | reverse complement strand
CATTTAATGTCAGCATCACTACAGTGGTCATGGAAGATACACAACCACTACTTAGCCAGGCACAGACTCTACTCCAAGGACATTTCCCACGAGAACAATGTCTTTGGGGCCTCTTTGGAAGATTACCAAGCTAGAAGAATTAAAAACACAAATAATCAAGAAACTCCCAGACTACGGGGCCGGGTGCAGTTTGGCGCCCCTAAGGGCCGGCCCACTCTAGGCGATCGCCTAGTTCGCCTAGTGAGTGAGCCGGCCCTGCTTGGAAGATGCACAACCACTACTTAGCCAGGCACAGACTCTACTCCAAGGATATTTCCCACGAGAACAATGTCTTTGGGGGCTCTTTGGAAGATTACCAAGCTAGCCTCCCTATTCCACTATGTGCTCTCACTCCCCCCCCCCAGGAATGTAATAGCAGGCGAAGCAAAGGGATACAAAATGCAGGCGGGCCATCCAGGCGGGCTATAGCTGGTAAATCATGGCAAAGGGATACAGGACATAATCAGAATGCGC
>NW_015198414.1:0-506 GCF_001447785.1 Gekko japonicus | reverse complement strand
TAAAATACAAAGTGATCATGCAACTACATGTCTTCTGTTTCCCCCCCCGAATCTTTTAAACATCATTTACAAAATATTTACAGAAATTGTGCCTACTCTGCAGGAGGTATCTCTCCTGAGTAAAAGTGATTTGGGGTGGCAAAGTTCTATTCACGCCAAAATCAGTTGGCCGCCTGAACTGCCATTCCAAAGGTGCTGCTTGCATTGGCTGGCTGTGTTGTGGGGTCCCGCCCACACAAGCCCCGGCCACCAGCTTGCACTCAGTATGCATCGAGCTGCTGGATGAAATGCACAGTCCAGCAGCTGGATGCCTGGCTGAGCCCCTTCCTCCCACCCCCATGCCAGTCATTGTCAACCTCAGACGACTTGGCGCCCAGTCTGCGAGCAGACGGGGGCTGGTGCACCACTGGGACAAAGCCGTCGAGGTGGCTCGGAGGCTGCTGGATGCAGCAGGGCCCAGAGGTATGGGGAGGGCATAGAGAGGGGGGATGGGCCTCGCTTTCCTC
>NW_015198413.1:0-512 GCF_001447785.1 Gekko japonicus | reverse complement strand
AGTTTGCCTTTTTCACTGCCACAGCACACCAGACTGACACTTTCACTGAGCTATCCAAGATCTATCCAAGATCTTTTCCCCTCTCAATCTCAGCAAGTTCAGATCTCATTAGTCTATACTTGAAGCAGGGAGTGTTGTTGTTTTTTGTCCCGATGTGCATCACTTTACACTTACCAACACTGAACTTCATTTGCCACATTGTCACCCACTACCCACTCGCCCCGTTTACGGAGGTCATTCCACAAACGCTTTCCTCAACACCTTTGCAATCACACACACACACACAAACAGGATTAAAACCAGAAGAGATGGAATTGAGGCAAACATTAAACTTTGGGGGAAGTTGGTAGAATACGCACACTTGCTATGCATTAAGAACACCTCAGTTCCGTCAGTAACATCTCGAAATGAAAGGATCTGAAGCAACATGGCTAGGAAAAGTAACTTGTCTGTTTCAGATTCAGGTGGGTAACCATGCTAGTCTGAAGCAATGTCTCTGAAGAAGTGTGCAT
>NW_015198412.1:0-510 GCF_001447785.1 Gekko japonicus | reverse complement strand
GCCTCCTCTGGTATGTCCCCTGAAGAGCTCTGCCGGAAATAATCAACTGGTGACCCCTAGCCTTAAAGACATCCAGCTGTTCTCAACCAGAGCCAGGGCTTTTTCATATGGTGGAACTCTCTCTGCCAAATAACATATGTGTCCTGCAGGACCTTATGCAGTTCTGCAGGGCAAGTAAGACAGAAATGTTTCACCAGGCTTGTGGTTGAGAACAGCCATGGGTACCATCTTATCTGGCACTCCCTTCCTCCCCACACCTTGCTTTCTCCCGCTTATGGGACAGTAATACATATTGTATCTACTTTGGCACCATTTGATGTTCTTTTAACTTTAATTTTAACTGTTTTATTCTTGGTTTTATATTGTATTTTTGTTGTTGTCGTCATCAACCACCCTGAACCCTATGAACTCAGGGAAAGGTGGTATATAAACTGAAACTATACATACAAATAAATATAAATTAAACTTTAACAGCTTCCAACTTTGCCCTGGCCCACAAGTTTACTAATT
>NW_015198411.1:0-487 GCF_001447785.1 Gekko japonicus | reverse complement strand
TATGATTTTTACTAGGCCTCAGCCTGAACCGATGTTTCCGAATAGACAAGAGACTGCTAGGCAAGCCAGTCTCTTGACACCCGCTTCCACAGGGAGAGGATGGACAAGAAAAACAGCAGGCATTTAATCTTCCCCCTGCTCCAGGCCTCCTTTACACTTCTGTTCTTTATGCTGATTTAATTGCCACGTGTGCCCCACATCTGAAATGCTGCAGAGGGGAAGGGTTAACTGCGCAAACTCTCTCCTACGGACTGCTTCTCTGCTCCTTCTGCAGAGTGCGCTTCTTCCCAGAAAAAAAAACGTCAGCCGCAGATTGTACTAGTTGTAGTTCGTTGCACTGTCTGAATTCTACACCTCGAGGGGGAGCACCACACCCAGCAGCTGCCTGGCCACAGAGACAGGAGAATGAGCAGATATCATTGAGGACAGACCTCTGTACCCTCAAAAGCTACACGGAAAGGAAATGCTCCTGCAAATCCGCAGGAAC
>NW_015198410.1:0-514 GCF_001447785.1 Gekko japonicus | reverse complement strand
GGGCACATAGTGCAGCGCTTGCAGGGGGTTGATTCTTCCTGTAGTCCTACAGGGCAGGCGGTTCAACCCCGCTCGCTTTGTTGGGATTTTGGGTCCAAGCCCAAGAAGATTAATTGGACATTACTAACAGTTTAATTTACCAGTTTATATATCACTCAGCTTTCTCTTTCTCCCACTGTCTACCTTTCCCTTTTTTCTTTTAAGCGAAATACCTCCCCTTTTTAGGGGAGCTAATAAAATCTTTATAAAAAAAAAAAAGACTGGCGGCACTTGAAGACTGCCTGTGGGGATACCCTAGGGAGGAGGACAGAGTTGCTTGTTAGATATCAAAGTTACTGGTTAGAAGGTTTCATGTTCGGTTTTCGTATACCCTTTAGGGAGTTAGGGCCCGAGGCCTCTGATCTTAAATTGTTAAGGACTGACTAGTCAGGCAGGGCACATTTGGGACCTTTAATTAAAAGGAAAGAGACGCACATCACAAAAGGGCTCCAAAAGCTGACCAGCGCCTTAAAGG
>NW_015198409.1:0-511 GCF_001447785.1 Gekko japonicus | reverse complement strand
CTCTGCGTGGGGCTCCTCTTGGGTGCGCTCCGGCCGGGCGTGGGCACCACGGAAGGTAAGAAGGGGGGCCGGATCGGCCGGGGCTGGGGCTGGCGGCGGGGGGGGCCCTTTTGCAGCCGTTTGGGGAAGCAGGAAAGAAAGGACCGGGGCGGGGGGAGCGTGGAGGGGAACTGCAAAGGGCGAGAGGAGAGAGGGAGAACTTTTGGTCGGACTTGTTGCTTCTCGGCGTTGCCTCTCCTGCCTCTGGAAAGCCAAGCCCGTGCACTGGTCTTGAGTGCGGCGCTGGGGAGAGGAGGGAGCGAAGAAGCCGAGCTGTTTCGACGGCCGAGCTCGGCGGCTCTCCTCCGCGGGAGGAA
Source organism: Gekko japonicus (assembly GCF_001447785.1). Lineage (NCBI taxonomy): Eukaryota > Metazoa > Chordata > Lepidosauria > Squamata > Gekkonidae > Gekko > Gekko japonicus. The sequence continues at coordinate 155 of NW_015198409.1, read as the reverse complement.
ACCGCCGTCTGGAATCACCCGGCCGTGGAAAGCAGCCGGCTCCGTTCGTTATCGCGGCGGTTTCAGCGTCCCGCACGGGGTGGGTGGGCTGCGGAGAAGATTAAGTGGAAAACGGAGAGCTGGGAGGGGGACCCAAAGGTCATCTAGTCCAACCC
>NW_015198408.1:0-619 GCF_001447785.1 Gekko japonicus | reverse complement strand
TTTGGATGGGGGAACACCAAGGAAGTCCTGGTTTGCCTTGAAAGCCTTCTGGGGTCGCCACAAGTGTACTGCAACTTGACAGCACTTATTTAGACACCCTAACCTGGCTCAGAGGTTAAGACGCTTTGCTGCAGACCGGAAGGTCGGTAGTTCGGCAGTTCGAGACCCGAGTGTCACATGACGAGTGAGCTCCCGTCTCTGGCCCCAGCTCCTGCCAACCTAGCAGTTCGAAAGCAAGAAATTGCAAGTAGATAAAAAGGGACCGCTTCGGTGGGAAGGGGACGGCGTTCCGTGCGCCTTGGCATCTAGTCATGCCGGCCACATGACCACGGAAATGTCTTCAGACAGCGCTGGCTCTTCGGGTTGGAAACGGAGATGAGCACCGCATCCCTGGAGTCGGATTCGACTGGCTTTCGAGCAAGGGAAACCTTTACCTAAAACATTAGAACATATTAATAAAACATTGGGACCAAGTTAATAAAAAGCGAGAGCAAGATTATTTATAAAACGGCTTAGGCGACCGTATATCCCAAAGATGTTCACACTAGCTCAGTTCTTCAGCTATTATGCAGCGGTCAGGTGATAAGCCGAGCACAAACTGGAATAAGGATGGCAAAGC
>NW_015198407.1:0-658 GCF_001447785.1 Gekko japonicus | reverse complement strand
CTTTTTCTATGAAATGACCCCTGGTCAGGCCACTACAGTGTTTGTTTTATTCTGTCAGCCCTCTCTGTCCAAGTGAATTTTTTAATTACCTCTCTCCTCCCCTGCGCTTGGGCTTCCTCTGTGTGTGGCACTGCCTCTTGTGTCAGCCATTTCGAAGTTGGCTCCACTTCCTGTGTCAGCCATTTTGTGGTTGGCTCCACTTTCTGCGTCAGCCATTTTGTGATTGGTCCCACCACCCTGTGTTAGAATTCCAAAGGTGCCCATAGGGTTAAAATGGGGGAGGGGATTATAATAGATGTTTAATAGTGCAAACTACTTAGGAAGCAGGACTGAAACAGTGGCATTTAAATTTAGTAAATTAAAAATAAATGTTTAAAAAAAAAATTGAGCACACCTTAGGGGGCTGGAGCAGGGGGAGCATTTTCCAGTTGCAGACATCTACCAAGGGTTTTGTATGACCCTCAGAAAAATAGTTTAAGGTATCACAAATGCTTTGTTCTCCCTGTATTGCAAACTTCCGTACGCATTGCAGAAGTTATCAGTTTTGTATTTCCATGTAAGACAGGTTGCGTTTTACAGGTTGCACCGGCAAACTGGGTACCTTTGTAACAACAAAAGAAGTGAGTCTACAGGGAGTCGACAGAAGGCAACACCCACC
>NW_015198406.1:0-513 GCF_001447785.1 Gekko japonicus | reverse complement strand
TCACAACAGCTCCCGTAAAACTGTGGTACTTGGCTAGCCTGATCTCATCACATCTCAGAAGCTAAGCAGGGTTGATCCTGACTAGTATTTGGTTGGGAGGCCACCAAGGAATACCAGGGTTCTGATGCTAAGGCAGGCAGTGGCAATCCAACCTCTGAATGTCTCTTGCCTTGAAAACCTTATGGGTTCACTATAGGTCAGCTGTGACTTGACAGCAAATACAACAACAACAAATGAGCTCTTTAAGCTGTTCTTCCCGTTTTTCTGCCAGAAATCAAATATGAAATGTAGGAAAACAACTTACATTATGTACCCCAGGTGCTCCATATTAATTCAGAAGCTGTCAACACACTCAAACATGGTTTCCAGTTCATATTCAGTAATGCAAATTGAAATCTCCTGTTTGCCTACATCAATGCATTAAAAGGTGGGGAGGTCTATGGGGTTTGAAAGAGTCAAAGTAACTTGTTTGCACTGATAGATTGTCAAGCTGTGTTGGTCTGAAGCAGTAGA
>NW_015198405.1:0-502 GCF_001447785.1 Gekko japonicus | reverse complement strand
TTCCTCCGGAGGAAATAGCTTCGCTTCCCTTCCGCTCCAACTGGTACGTGTGACCGCAACCCCAGTTTCGCACTCTGAGACTCCCAGTGAAGGGTGCGGTATAAATCCAATCTCCTCTTCTTCTTTTCCTCTACAGAGTCTTCCTTGGTGGTCTCCCATCCAAGTCCTGCTCCTGCTTAGCGTCCAAGACCTGACAAGATTGGGCAAACCATGACACCTTCCCTCCCATGTCTTTCCATACCACATGACAAACTTTTTAGGAAACTGGGGCCCTTTTTAGAGATGATTTTAATTCTTTTCTGCCCTGTTGTTTTGACCCCCCCAAAAAAAAAAATGCCTCCACTGTTTTCACATCTTTTGCAAATTGAACTTGCAGTTTGTTCGTTCTTTACTTACGTACTTTATTTATAGAACAAAATTTGAGTCTACTGGTAGCTTTAAGGCCAACAAAGTTTAAATCTGAATCTGATATTTGAAGAAATGTGCATGCACACAAACGCTT
>NW_015198404.1:0-516 GCF_001447785.1 Gekko japonicus | reverse complement strand
CCATCCTTTCCCATCCACACCTAGGTGGGGTTTTTTTCCCCTTCTGGCACAGCGAGGTCATGAGTATGGGGGCTGATCGGGAGGGGGGGTGCACAACATGTGTGAATGCTGTGGTGGGTAGGTGGTTAATTCTTTCTGGGGTCCTTATGGGGCTAGGCTTTCTAAGAGTGAGGTTCCCATGTGTTCCTCCTGCAAACGCTGTGCTTGTCCCAACCACTTACATGGGCACGTGTGTGAATCCTGTGTTTTCCTGCAATGCCTGTACAGACACTACGGTCTGCTGAGCCCCTGTTGTGTTGCATTAGCAGAAACGTCTGGCTTATGCATGAGCACATATTTGGGGAGGTGCACCGTGTGATGGAAGCTCTGCAGGCTTTTGCGTGAGACCCCTTGAAAGGTTGTAAGTACATTTCTGGTAGGAGCAGCTTGGAGGGGGGGGCGGTGGCTTTGACCACATTGTGCCCCAATTTACGGAGCCAAAAGTCCATTTGTACCTCGTTTCCTGTATTTGCAAGA
>NW_015198403.1:0-538 GCF_001447785.1 Gekko japonicus | reverse complement strand
ATTCCTTTGAAATGTAGTGTTGGGGGAGACTTTTACAGAAACCGTGGACCACCAAAAAAACAAATGAGTGAGTTCTAAATCAATTTAAGCCTGAACTCTCTCTAGGAGCTAAAATGAGTACACTGTGGCTAGCATGCTTTGGTCACATCACGAGAAGACAAAAGTCACTGGAAAAGACAATAATTGCGAGGAAAAGTTGAAGGCAGCAGGAAAAGAGAAAGGTCCAACATGAGATGGATCGACTCTGATGAAGGAAGCCATGGCCCTCAGTTTGCAGGACCTGAGAATGGCTGTTAACAATCCAACGTTTCGGATAATGTTAATTCATAGGGTTGCCATAAGTCAGAAGCGACTTGACAGCACTTAACACACCCCCTCACTGCATCAGTCACTGTAATGTAAGGCAGCCCGTTGTGTCTCTGCGTGAGTGGCTTTGCCGCCTTCCAATCAGTTCCTTTGTGTGTGTGTGTGTGTAAGAATTTACATGCATTTAATTTGGGGAGGGTGCATGTGCGTGTGTGTGATCCAGCTATCAGAA
>NW_015198402.1:0-530 GCF_001447785.1 Gekko japonicus | reverse complement strand
TACTGGACCAAAAAAAGAATGTTCCAAAGTGAAACTAATATATATATTTTTTCAAATGGAGAATTTCAAATGGAGAGTCCAAAGCCTATAGAAAAAGGTTGAACTAAATGAGAAACAAGTTAATAGACAATGAAAGCCTCATTGACAAATACAAATGACAGGCACACAAGGAACAATTATTGTGACCTAACGCATTTTGGCCCAATCATGTCTTCTTCAGAGGTCAAACAATATGAGGTTCAAATAGGCACGTGTTACAAAGGAATAACAAAGAATATGTCAATACTGGACCAAAAAAAGAATGTTCCAAAATGAAATTAATAGATAAGTGACAGCAATGTTGATGAGGCCTCTTAAGAGAGCCAGTGTGCTGTAGTGTTTAAGAGTGCGGACTCTAATCTGGGACAACTGGGTTTGATTTCCCACTTCTCCACATGCATGTCATTTCCAGCACCAGCACTTTGTCCAAAAGGAAATGTGCAACTGTTTGTTAAGCAAAACGGTCAGGTGTCAGAACCCACAGCTAACAA
>NW_015198401.1:0-518 GCF_001447785.1 Gekko japonicus | reverse complement strand
CACGGGGAAATTTTGTGGGGCAGCAGGGGGGAAGGGGGGAAGGGATGGAGAGCCCCCCCCCGCACTCCTTCCCTGAACTCCAAGTGGTGATTTCGGTGCTTGGAGTTCAGGCGTGGGCAACCCCTGATTGGAAAACACCATGTAAAGGGAAGGCGCTGGAGTTCAGGGAAGGCGTGGAGCTGCCTTCCTGCACGATTTAAAGGGACCTCCAGCTGACTGGTGGGCCACATGCTCCTGCCAATCAGCTGGAGGGCCATTTTAATGTGGGGGAGGGGCAGCAGCAGTTGTGGGGCAGGCCTCACGTTTGAGGGGGCAGAGCCCCGAAATGCCCGGTGTGGCTACAGGCTGCGGGGGGGGGGACATTCCTCTTGTGATCTTGAAATAAATAATCCTGGAACTAGACAGGCACTGGACTGACTCTCTCAACTCTAGGTTTCCAAGATCAGAGGGTTCAGGGATTGCCTGCTTGATAACCTTTTGGCTCAGGAGCTAAGCTCCCCAGTGAGGGTTGCCAACCT
>NW_015198400.1:0-520 GCF_001447785.1 Gekko japonicus | reverse complement strand
TAACAGCAGCTTGATCTGCTGACATCAGCAGATGACATTTTCAGACCATGCAGAAAGCATTTTGCTGCTAAAGGCACAAGAGTAGTGGACCGTAAGAAAGCTGGCAACCCTGTGCACACGCAATCATGGATTGAGCTTTGACCAGCAGTCCTTAACAATGACATTCGAGAACAAACTCTGAGTCCCGCAACCAGAAGGATTGCCCAATTTCCTCTTTTCCCTCAGTCAGGGGAGGGTGGTGCAACCTGAACTTCCTGGCTCCCTGCCAACTTACACAGTACCCATTGTTTGTCTAAGCCAACACAGGTGCAATTCACCTTCCCGGGTTCCCAAGGCAACGGCTGGCTTGGGGAACCAAGATTCTTAAAGGGACAGACACCTCCTCTTTAGTCAAGCTGCTGCAGTTTCCCTCCATGATGCCAAATCACACTTCGTCCCTTGCCTTGCTAACAGTATGTATCGCATCAGAATTGCTGTCCAAGGTGTGGCGGGATCCAGAAATTGCAGGTTCTGCTTGCTA
>NW_015198399.1:0-510 GCF_001447785.1 Gekko japonicus | reverse complement strand
TGGGCTAGGATCTGGGCAACCCAGGTTCGGATCCCTACATGTGTCATCGAAACTCGTGGGGTGACCTTGGGCCAGTCACACGTTCTCAGCCTCACCTACCTCACAGGGTTGTTGTGAGGCTAAAATGGAGGAGGGGAGAATGCTGTAAGCCACTTTGGATCCCCATTGGGGTGAAAGGCGGGCTAGAAATAAAGAGATAAAAATAGTTAGTGCAGGTGGATTAGCTGTGTGCCACTTCTGGGCCACCACGGAGGCGGTGGCACCGGAGCCTTGTACATGCCCACCTCTAATAACACCCTGGTTCAGACTGCAGAAGCCAGAGTCATGTGTTCCTTGCCCTACAAAATCAAAGGGTCCCGTTTGGTTCTTTCCCCATTCAGGATAAGCCACGGATGGGTTTGCTGGGACTGCCATACAGGACCAAAGACGCTTTTGTCCAGATTCGGCTTGCAGGTAGGAAGGGAGCGGTACCTTCCTCCTCTCCGCGTCTGCCGTCCAGGCTCTCGTTTC
>NW_015198398.1:0-511 GCF_001447785.1 Gekko japonicus | reverse complement strand
GTAACTCTACTCTGGATGGCAGAGCCAACCACTTAACTCTTTTTACTATCCCACAACTTTTTAGAACTGTTATCCTATGCTCATCCGGCAGTCATCCATCCTCCCTACTGTTAATCCCAGTCCACAGATCATGTAAATCTGCCATCCTCATTACAGTCAGCCTGAGGTTGAGTTATGCACAGTAAACCTTGGGGGGTAGCCATCTTCCAAGAATTTGCAACTTATAAGAGGAAAAACAAATGCATAGTCAGTACTATACAAGTATGCCTTGGACTGATGGTAACCACTACCAGTGGCTTCTACAAAGGTCCAGAGATTTTGCGTTCCTTGTTTACAACTTGTATAAATAGTAGCCTGCTTAGAATCCATACTAGATTTGTTTGATCCTGGCTGTCCATGTCTAAAGGAGCTCTGTTTGGCAACACATTCATGCTTCAGAGAAAATTTCGTTTAGGTAAGGAAAACAGTATCTCTTTCCAAAGTCCTATAACAGATTATACAGACTAGCTTT
>NW_015198397.1:0-513 GCF_001447785.1 Gekko japonicus | reverse complement strand
GGAATCCTCCCTCCTTTCCGCTTCTTTTTGGTGGGGGAGCCCTCTGTACCACCAAAGATTTTAACCAGTCAAACAGAAGTCACTCCGGTTCAAGTGCCAGATCAGGGCTCCTCTGATTCTGCAGAAGAGGATTCTGATACGGAGGCCTTAGAGGCTCACACCTCCCCTGACCACAAGTCTCCCAACCAAGCTGTCACAGATGATCTACCTATATCCCCATCCGACAATCTCACTTCCTATGCAGACCTCATCAAAAGAATGGCCCATTCTCTAGGCCTCTCAGTCGTACAACAAAAACTTGATGGTCGTAACATCCTCGTCCAATTCCAAATGAACACACTCTGCACCTTCTGATGGGGAAAGTAGGAAGTTAGACACGTTTGGGAGACGCTTTTACTCCACGGGAGCATTGGGCGTAAAAACCACAAATTACTTAGCCTGCATGAGCAGATATTAGTACACTCTGTGGGAAAGGTTTTCTGATCTCCTGACTCATCTCTCCGAAGACAAGCT
>NW_015198396.1:0-576 GCF_001447785.1 Gekko japonicus | reverse complement strand
GGAGGTCCTGTGCTTGAGTCGGGGTGGACTGGGGGTAGGGATATCACTCCCAGCCTTCAATGGGGCACGCTTGGTGCCAGCGCCAGAGGTTTGGAGCTTGGGAGTGCTCCTGGATGCCTCCTGAACAATGGAGGACCAGGTAGCAGCCACTGCCAAGTCGGCCTTTTACCATCTTTGGCTGATTAGGCAGTTGACTCCTTTCCTCAAACACAATGATTTAGCAACAGTGACCCATGCGATGGTCTCCTCAAGAATAGACTACTGTAATGCTCTCTACATGGGGCTGCCCTTGTCGCAAATACGGAAGCTGCAGTTAGTACGATCCAGAAGCTGCAGCTAGGCTTTTGATGGGTCTCCCCATGAGGGAACACATCCAGCCTGCCCTGAAGGCATTGCACTGGCTGCCAATAGCATACCGGATTCACTTCAAGGTGCTGGTTCTTACCTTTAAAGCCCTTTATGGCCAGGGTTTGACATACCTAAGGGATTGCTTTTCCCCATATATACCCCAGAGAGCACTTCGTTCACGGTCACAACACTGATTGGCCCTTCCAGAAGTTTGCTCAATTTCATGTT
>NW_015198395.1:0-482 GCF_001447785.1 Gekko japonicus | reverse complement strand
ATATGTACTCAATCAGGAAAGTAGACGGTGTATCTCAAGAAGGAAAGAAAGAACAAAGAGATGATCTCCATTGAATTCAGACACTCTATGTGTGCGTGGTTCGAGAGAACAAGGCTGTGTGGTGGCCAAAACCCTGGCATAACATTCCCTTCGGTTGCCAACTCTAAATTGGGAAATTCCTGGAGATTTAGGGGGATGGTGGGTTTTAGGGTTAGGACTTCAGTGGGGTATAATGCCATACAGTCCACCCTCCAAAGCAGCCATTTCCCCCAGGGGAATTGATCACTATCATCTGGAGTTCAGTTGTAATTCCAGGAGATCTCCATGCCCCACCTGGAGATGGTGATCCTAGGAAGATCTCTGTTTTGGCTCTCTAGACACAGTCCTTAAAAGTAATGGAGCAGTAATGCTGGGGGAGGAAAATTTTCTGTACCCCCCGTGGACACATTTAATGATGTATCGATGGCCCCACCCGCATTGTT
>NW_015198394.1:0-523 GCF_001447785.1 Gekko japonicus | reverse complement strand
TCAGATGGCCAAAATAATGGCCAACTGCAGGAAGGAAATGGCAAGGTACACTAGCGAATTTTCAACTTTAGGAGCAGCACATGAGAGAGAGCTAAAGGTTGTGAGGGAAGAACACACCCGAGAGTTGGAATCCCTAAGGTGGGACCATAAAGACGAGATTGAGAAATCTCAGGCAGAACTGGAGAGACAGAAATCTGAACACATTCATGGAATTGATTCAGAAAGAGACTATTATGAGGAGTTATTGGAAAAGAAAAAAACATGAATTTGAGACAGAGATAGGAGAACTCCAAAAGACTCATGACGACGAAATTTACCACATGAGAGCAGAAAGGGTTAACCTACTTATCAAGAAGCCAAGCCTGGCAGATGCCATGCAGGAGGCAAAACGCACAAGTGCAGAAGCCTCAGAAAGGGCTACACTTGCAGAAGCATCTTTAGCTAAAATCACAAAGGAATTAGCTGCAGCTCAATCAGCCGCGTGCTACCTTGCTGAGCAAAATCATGCCAAAAGAGGACTTGT
>NW_015198393.1:0-519 GCF_001447785.1 Gekko japonicus | reverse complement strand
CGCCAAAAAATAAAAGATTCAAAGAAGAGACCTGCCAGACAAAACCAAGATCAGTCCAGTCCAGTGCCCTGTTTTCTGCAGTGCAAAGCTATCAAGCCAGACAGGGAGGCGGAAGCTCCGCCCAGGGGGTGGGGAGAATTTTGAATTTTGCTGTTTCTGTTGTTTGCGCTGGTTTGCTATTTGCTGGTGGAGTTTGGGGTGCCGTGCTGGGAGGAACTGGAGGTTGCTTTGAGGGACATGACTGTAGGTTTTTAAGCATGGCATTTTTCACCCCAAGAAAACAAGCAGACCAGAATAGCTGTGGACAGCTTGTCCAGGAGTCCCTAAAACTGGACCCTTTGCTCCAATCCCCTTCCGTTTTGGAGGATTTTTCCAAGCAAGGGTAGACTTGGGGTACCTTGAAAATCTGGTGTCATTTGCCCTAAAAACACCTGCTGAAGACTCCCAACGAGATCCCTATTCAATACTGTTTTGTGGGGTTTTTTTTGTAATGTCAGAAAGTTCCATAATTCTATTTTT
>NW_015198392.1:0-523 GCF_001447785.1 Gekko japonicus | reverse complement strand
ACACACATGCACGTATGAGAAATACTAAAAAATATCCACCCACCCCAGACAATGCACATGTTATCTTCTTGGGGGTAAGAGGTGCAGTCTGTGTCAAGGTACAAACCCCGGGCATCAAGTCTGGGGAAGATTGTCTCCGATGACAAGGCTCTGCCTGGGCTTATGTCTCTTCCGCAGGATGAGCCCAACTCATCTTGCCTTCTTTTGGGGGGTAGCTGTGTCGGTCTGCAGCGGGACAGTTAGATACGAGTCCGGTAGCACGTTAGAGACCAACAAGGTTTTCGGGGCAGAAGCTTTTGAGAGTCAAAGGTCCCTTAGTCAGATAGATACCTGCAGTAGTGAGTTTTGACTCTCGAAAGTTTATATCCTGGAACTCTTTGTCAGTTTCTAGGGCGCTTCCGGTCTCGAATATAGCCGCTCATCCTGTGTTGTATATCCTTTTAGTGGTGATAATGACTTCGCCTGAGTTTGAATTCCTGACCCAGTGCAATCGGATGATTCTACCGTGGGGGGGGGGGGGGGA
>NW_015198391.1:0-545 GCF_001447785.1 Gekko japonicus | reverse complement strand
ATTCACAGCCTCACTCAGGTCTTGCCAACAAAGGGCCGTGGCATCCTTGACGGGGTCAATCCCTCTCATGTTGGGTCTTCCTCTTCGCCTGCTGCCTTCAACTTTTCTTGGTGTTGTCGTCTTCTCTAGTGAGTCTTGTATTCTCCTGCGATAGCCTCAGTCAGGTCCTTTTTGCTTCTAGGGAAAGCTGAGAGTTGATTCGATTTGCGCTAGATTAACAAGCTAGGTAAGTGACAGTTTTGGGCCTCAGGTTACAAAGGACTGATAAATACACACACATATTAAACAAAAAATTCGGTAATGCTCCTGGACTTCAGAAGCCCTTGAAAAAATTCGGTAATGCTCCCGGACTTCAGAAGTCCTCGAAAATTCGGTAATGCTCTGGGGCTTCCAAAACTCGACAGCTTGTCTTCATTGAGTTCTGCTTGAAATTTGTGAGTTTAATGGTAATCTTTGAAACAGTAGGTGGTCATCATTAGGTTTTGTTCCGATCATTCCCATTGAAATCAGCTGGATGAGTTCATCGTGACCAAGTGAATGATCCT
>NW_015198390.1:0-553 GCF_001447785.1 Gekko japonicus | reverse complement strand
GTGCCTGCAGCTCTGCCCCAACAATTTGATCTTTATTGACTTTCAGTAGATGAATGAGTGCTTTATCTTTCCTGAACAGGTCGAATTCCATCTAATCACATAAAGCTGACTAAGGGTTCAGCTCCCTGGGATGCTGGAAGATCCATGGGCAGAACTCACAGCCTTTTTATTTGAATTTTCAGAGGGGGGCATTCAGATCAGGACCATGAACCTGGTTTAAGCCTCCCCCATGCTTTCCCCAACCTGAAACAACAGCAGCTCTCCCAAGACTATTTGAGGTGATGAAAATGGTCCAGGGAAAACTTAACTCCATAACACTCAAATATCCCACCCCATCTGAATTGGGCTCCCATGTACCTGCATCATCAGAACATCAGAGACGCCAATGTTGGATCAGGCCAAAGGCCCATCCAGTCCAACACTCTGTGTCACGCAGTGGCCAGAAATGCCAGGTGCTGTCTAGAGAACTCCCAGCATCACAGGTAAGTCCTTTGTTAGGCAGATTAAAAGTGCGATTTTAAAAAACTTTTTGGGGTATTTTTGCATTTGTGTG
>NW_015198389.1:0-526 GCF_001447785.1 Gekko japonicus | reverse complement strand
CAAATACGAGCGTTCATTTACTGCCATTCCCAGATCTTCCTTACATCCAACCTCAGCTATGATTACCTAGTACTTCTGCATCGTGATTCTAACTAGCCCTTCCTGGCAACTAACCTCCCCTCTCCTCCTATATGTAATGGCTGAGGAAATTCCGTTTCACTGTATCTGAAGAAGTGCACTTGCACACGAAAGCTTGTACCGTGAATAAAACTTTGTTGGTCTTCAAGGTCCCACTGGATTCAAACTTTGTTCTGTTGCTTCAGACCAACAGGGCTACACCACCTGAACCTATCAGAAGTGGCCAGCTGATCTGGCATCATGTGTATAGAAGTATGAGAGCACTGTCTCTACAGGAGAGACCTGTAGAGATGTGTGACTCCATGAAAAGCCATGTGGAGAATGGGAAGGACAAGGACACACACAGGGGACAGGTCAGAGGGCAGCTCCCAGGTTAAGCTTAAGCCAGTGAGAGAGAGAGATCCCAAGAGATCCCATGCAAGGAGATAACACTTACACACACTTAAGA
>NW_015198388.1:0-526 GCF_001447785.1 Gekko japonicus | reverse complement strand
ATGTGTGAATGAAGGAGCCCCTTGGGCAGAGCTGATTATGCTCACTTTATTAGCTAAAATATTTCTCTAACAGCTTATTGACCTGTTGGTCTTCCAGGCAGCGTCCAACAAATGTCTGAGGTGTGTAGGAGAGACTAGAGGCATTAAGTTGCATACTTCTTGTTGTGTCCGCTGACCACCACTAGGGGCCAGCGAACTCCCCAGAGCTTGACTCTGGGAGAACAATGAGGACTAGGATCCTAGTCCTTCCACTGGGGAACCAATGGGAACCGTGGCGGGAGATTCAAACCCACCAACGGGACCCAGGGGTGTGGCCCCAAGGATGTATATAGTTGGCCAGCCAGCCGTTAGTTTCTCTCTCTTGTTGTGTACTAATAAAGCGTGCATTGGACCATGCCGGTTCGCGTCCTTCATTCATGCGGCTAAACCCACTACACAATACTTCTCTAGATGCATGTTAATGATGGCGTTTGTGTGTCTTTTTTCCTTCCAGTCCTTATCACTTTAGTTTTATAGAATTTTACTT
>NW_015198387.1:0-511 GCF_001447785.1 Gekko japonicus | reverse complement strand
GCAGCTCTCTCCTGTGTTCCTTCTCCCAGGCCACCTGACTCAGTTCCGACAGACCTGTCCGCTGGCAGCCCCGTAAGTGGTCATCTGCAAGCCATTAAAGAATGCCGGTCTGCCATTTCAAGAGCGAGAGCAAGCTTTGGGGGATTAAACTTGATCTGCACAATCATTCAGCGGACATTGTGAATAACATGGCAGTTGGCACTGGCGGTCTGTTCTGTTGGGCCAAGTAAGAAAACGATCTCCTCTTCTTGGTTTTCATGTCACTCCTGAACCAGAGGCATTTTCCTTCATTGCTGCCGAGGCTAATTCATCTACAGCCCTCTTTTGAGAGACGTTGCTAGTCTTCTGGCGATACGGTTGCCCATCCTAGCTGGCACCCTGATGGGAGAATTCAGAAGGCGGGGACAAGCGATGCAGCATCGTGCCAACGCACAAAAAAAACACGCCCAGCACAAAACCGGAAGTGGCATTATTGTGCTGGGGTGCTGGGGTGACACTCTAGGATTAACCC
>NW_015198386.1:0-501 GCF_001447785.1 Gekko japonicus | reverse complement strand
TTGCCTTGAAAACCCTATGAGGTCGCCAGGAGTCAGCTGCGATTTGACATCTCTTTCCACCACCGTGTGTGTGTGTGTGTGTGTGTGTGTGTGTAAGAAACCATATCTGCAGCAAATTTCAATAACCAAATGCCCTAGAGAATGAAAATGTTTTGCGTTCTCTGTGAGAGGAAATGCCTAAATTTCAACCGGGAGGGGCCTTCACAGGTTGAGGCAACAACCAGGAAGGCCCTGCATTTGACAGCAGAATTCTATCCTACAGTGATAAAAGTACTTTTTTAAAAGGAATTTTAATTTATTTTCAAATTAATACAGAACAAAATAATAACAAAGCCACTTTGTAAAACAATAGTAAGTACTTATTTGAGCAGGATGCCACATTTGTCCAGGAAAGGGACGGAGTGTAAAAAGGAAATGGGGGAACAGGGTAGAAGGGCTGTTCAAAAAACTGGAAGGGAGAATTACGAAACCAAAATAGGTGATTGGAGACAGAGTATTTGA
>NW_015198385.1:0-492 GCF_001447785.1 Gekko japonicus | reverse complement strand
CCTGGCCTCTGGAGAACAGGTCTACCTGTTCTGGTAAACCTGGCCTTGGACCATCACCCTTCGCTGACACACAGAAAACATACCAGCACTTATGAGGAGGGGGATCTTGCAGCCTAGATAATCTGCATTACAGGTCAAGTATAACAGAGGTGGAACAATCATTGTCAGAATGCTGTATAACCTAAGAAACAGGCAGTTGCTTAAATGTTATCAACCTGTCCAAACTATTTATTTATTCAAATATTTATATCCCACTTTTCCATGTGACTCAAAGCAGCTTACAAATCATACTAAAAAGCATAATAGTGGTGTGCAAAAAAATAGATTTTTTTCCTGGCTCAATTATAGCCTATCAGGACCATTATAGTCAATGGGCCCCATAGGCTAAAATGGAGAATCGATCCAGGGGTATATTGGGCTTGGGGGTGGCCTTTTTTTTAAAGCAGATGTACCAAATTTACAACAAAAAACTCCCCAAGTTTCAAAAAGATT
>NW_015198384.1:0-526 GCF_001447785.1 Gekko japonicus | reverse complement strand
GTAAAGGGCCCAGTGAGACTCACCACCAACGGCGGTTCAAACCAGTCCCAGTTCTTTTTGGCTGCGGCGCTCGAATCGTCCATTGATACGCCGTGCAGCCAGGCTCCGCCGCACCCCAGAATCTGGGAAGGGGGTAGGCCCTCTGCCCCGAGGTTGGGTAAGGCCAGCGGACAGTAGCCAAGGGCCGCCTCAGAGCTCCACCGAAGCCGCGGACAACCCAGCCCAGCCTTGCTCGCCCTTAATCTTCGCTGCTATTAAAAACACTCGAAGTGTAGCAGTTTTTCTGTCTCTTCTTCTCTTCTTAGTACTAAGTGCTCCAATTGAGCGCTGCCGGAGCACGTCCTGCTGGTAAGCAGGGCCAGCAAGAACTGGGAAGCCTACAGGGGATAAGCCCCACCCCGCATGGATCAAAGCTTGGAGCCGACCCTGCAAAAGGGGGCGGAGCTAATCCCAACCATACGGACTGTCCCGCTATCCGAACCACTGAAGAATGTGTAATTGGACCTAGGTCACCCAGCAAGCTTCC
>NW_015198383.1:0-521 GCF_001447785.1 Gekko japonicus | reverse complement strand
GTCTTGAAAAATTAATAAAGATTTATTTTTTTAAAAAAAAGATTTTAAGGATCTTAAGGATCCAGGCCACTGACGGGCCCGGCCAAAGAGAGGGGATGCCCTCCGCCAGTGGAAGAGCTCCGTCTTACAGGCCCTGCAGAATTGTAATAGATCCTGCAGCACTCTGATCTCACATGGGAGCTCATTCCCACCAGATAGGAGCCAGGGCTGAAAAGGCCCTGGCCCTGGCCCTGGCCCTGGTTGAGGCAAGTCGGACCTCCCTGGGGCTGAGGACTACCAAAAGATGCTGATTAGTCAACCTTAGTGCTCTACAGGGCTCATATGGGGAGAGGTGGTCTCGGAAGTATGCTGGCCCCTGGCCATATAGGGCTTTAAAGATAAGTGCCAGCACCTTGAAACAGATCCAGAATTCAATAGGCAGCCAGTGCAGTTCATGCACCACTGGGTGGATGTTAGCCCACACAGGTGTGGCCGTCAACACCCGTCCTGCCGCGTTCTGGACTAGCTGCAGCTTCCGGAGC
>NW_015198382.1:0-552 GCF_001447785.1 Gekko japonicus | reverse complement strand
TGGCGTTTTGTAAAGACGAGCCCGCAGTTTATGATGATTTCTCTCGTCTTTAGGCATGAGGTTCAGAATAGAAATGGTTTGACGACGCCACGTTGAACAGAGCACGTCAATGCATTAAAGAAATAACAACCCCCAAGAATTTCTAAAAGGCACACAAGGAGAGCGCTGGCTGTTTGTTAAGGAAGTCCCGAGTTCGATTCCTGATGTCACCACCCAAAGGGTCCCGGTAAGGAGCTGCCCTTTGCTCCCCTCCACTGCTAGTGTGACCTCGGTTCAGTGACAAGTTCTTTCAGAGCTGTTCTCTCACGAGCCGTCCTCGAGAGAGCTCTCTCAGCCCCACCTGCCTCACAAGGTGTCTGTTGTGGGGAGGGGAAGGGAAAAGAATTTGTCAGCCGCTCTGAGACTCCCTTGGGTATAGTGAAGGGTGGGGTATAAATCCAATCTCTTCTTCTCTTCTTTTTAACCTTCCTTTAAAAAAAAAATAAGGTTTAGAAATGGTAGTGAAAAGTTCAAAATGTGGTCCTGTTGGATTTTTAAATTGTAATTCAGCAG
>NW_015198381.1:0-530 GCF_001447785.1 Gekko japonicus | reverse complement strand
AGAAAAATCCCGGAGATTTGGGGATGGAAAGGGTTTGGGCAGGGGGAAAACCTCAGCAGGGTGTAATGCCACGTGGCCCACCCTCTGAAGGAGCCATTTCCTCCAGTTGCAATTCTGGGAGACCTGGCAGAAGAAGGAGGAGAAGGAGGAGGAGGAGGAAGAGGAGGAGGAGAGGAAAAAGCAGCAGCAGCAGCAGCACTCAGAGTCTCGAAGCAGCTTACAGTCTCCTTCCCTTCCCCTCCCCACATCAGACACCCTGTGAAGTAGGTGGGGCTGAGAGAGCTCTGTCCTGAACTGCCCTTGAGAGAACAGCTCTGAAAGAACTTGTGACTGACCCAAGGTCACACCAGCGGGTGCATGTGGAGGAGTGGGGGAATCAAACCCTGTTCTCCCAGATTAGAGTCTGTGCTCCTAACCACGACACCAAACTGGCTCTCCTCACAACTGCGGGGTGGGGTGGGGTGTCTAGCATTCCCCTGACATGGATGTCCCAGACTAGCGAGATCTCTTCAGATCTTGGAAGCTAAGCA
>NW_015198380.1:0-516 GCF_001447785.1 Gekko japonicus | reverse complement strand
CAGGAAGACCAGTTGCTAGGCCCACCCTGGTGCATTACAAGAACTTTGGCCTGGGAAAGAACTGATGAGACCTTTCCTCCCTGAGAACTTTTATTGTTAAGGGCCAGACAAGTTGAACAGAGATACTTTTTAAAGAATATCTCTTTTAAATTGTACCGTGTGGAATTTGGGGAGGGTAGGAGTAAGCTGCTTTGAGTTCTGCACTGGGGAAGTCCCCTAATAACATTTAAATAAATAAAAATAATGCCCTATACCATAATATTCTGAACTGATAATATATACTAGTGATATAAAATTAGTGGTGGTTACATAGCTGAAGATGTGATTTGGTAAAGAAGAGAGTATTGCAAAACAGCATTTGTTGCTCACAAAACGAGGTCAAAAGGAAGGTTTCTGCTAGTAGGTTCCTGCCAGCACATCTCTTAGCTTTTGGGGGTGGGTAGATGTTAAAAATGTTACCATGTTGCATTACTTAAAGCTAGATCCGTTTTAATGTTGCCTTCTATATTATGTCAC
>NW_015198379.1:0-525 GCF_001447785.1 Gekko japonicus | reverse complement strand
ACAGTGCTGACTGCTACCACATGCCAGGCATAATTTTGGGTTGCCACCAAATCCTGTATATATATAGACATCCTTTCAAAGTTTGGGGTGTTATTAACTTTTTTTCCTGTAGAACTGAAAGTTTTTAGAACACTAAATTGTATTGTTTTTCTGGGTAGCCCAGGCTCACCAGATCTTGTCAGATCTCAGAAGTTAAGCAGGATTGGCCCTGATCAGTGTTTGGAAGAATACTAAGGTCACGACACGGAGGCAGGTAATGGCAAACCACCTCTGAATGTCTCTTGCCTTGAAAACCCCACCAGGGGTCGCTGTAAGTCAGATGTGACTTGACGCCCCCCCCAAAAAAAGTATTTATTTATTTATTCATTCTTTCATAATATGTCTATGCTGCCTCTTCAGAGTCAATGAGAAACCACAGTAGATAAAAAGAAACAAACAGGCCATTAGACATAAGCAGCATAAAAAACTCTCCCTAAAGCAGAAAAAGAACATGCCCTCAAGTCAGGGGTCATTTCCTGCAGGAGC
>NW_015198378.1:0-528 GCF_001447785.1 Gekko japonicus | reverse complement strand
TCCTCCTCCTCCTCCTCCTTCTTCTTTGAAAGGGCCATGAGAACCAAGCACAGATGCAACCCTCCCTACCCTCCCTCTTGTGATCTGCCTGTAACCACTTCATCGCAGTGGCTCTTGTTCATTTAGGATATTTCTATGCTGCCTCTTCACAGTGCTGCTTGGAGCGGCTTACAATTAAAAACCACCAGTCATTTTAAAAAAAAGCCATTAGACATTAGCAGCATTAAAAAAAAACTATCCATAAAACAGAGCAGACCATGAAACACTTAATTAAAAGCCTGGGTTAAAACAATGAGATGTATTTTTAGCCTGGGCATAACCACTTCTATGAGAACGGTGCCTAAAGTAAGCTGCAGGCAGGTTGTGGCGGCCGGATGCGGCCCAGTATTTGGACCCCTTCTAGCTGTGGTGCTCAATAGCGTCCCCGAGCATCTGGCATGCTCCCGGCGCCACACGTGAAGGAAGGCTTCCAGCCTCCAGGTATGACCTAATTCCAGACTACATGGATCAGTTTCGCTGGAGAAAATG
>NW_015198377.1:0-522 GCF_001447785.1 Gekko japonicus | reverse complement strand
GTGGCCAGCTGCATCCTTTCATTTAGGAAGGTGTCTGTTTTTTAATCAGAAAAAAATACCTTACCTATCAGAAATTTGGAGGAAACCAGATTAGGGTAATCTTGTGGCCAGCTGCATCCTTTCATTTAGGAGCAAGCATCTGTTCCTTCCGAGAGAGCTGGTTGCCAGATTCACCTTTAAATAGAGATGGGCACAAACCAGCTCATGAACTAAAATTCTTGATGAATTTTGGGCAGTTCATGCTTTGCAAAGTCAAGTTCGTGGCAGGTCACCCAGCACGAACTTTCCACAAACGTTCAAGCTGTTCCTGGAGGTTTGTGCTTGTCAGTGAGTGGAGACATTCCCAGACAGACTGACTACGTGCAATCAAAATGTTTACAAAACTTCAAAACAACAATGTGGAGGGCATGTAGAGGACCATCCAGGGGAGGTCCCTGGCGACTTTGATGTCTCTAGCTTGCATAGAATCTGTTCTATACATTCCTGAACGGCAGTCATTTTGACAAGTACAGGTTCAGGAGG
>NW_015198376.1:0-525 GCF_001447785.1 Gekko japonicus | reverse complement strand
TGGAAAGGTCTAAGGATCTCAATGATGGGCAGAATTGCGACTATTAAAATGAATCTTCTACCCAGATTTATATTTTTAGCACAAAACATACCAATTCTAAAAAAACACAATATTTCAAAGATTTGGAAAGAGTTTACAATAAATTTATATGGAACAATAAAAAAACAAGAATTAACCGTAAATATATGCAAGATAAAAAAGAAGGGGGGTGGTTTGGAGTCCCAAACTGGAACCTATATTATAAAGCAGCAGCACTGACATGGATAAGGGACTGGGTAACGTTAGAGGACACCAGATTATTAAATCTTGAAGGTCACAATTTGGCAATGGGTTGGCATAAGTATGTTTGGTATGAAGAAGGCAAATTACCAAAGAACTGTACACATCATACCATAAGGGGAGCTCTAATGGAAGTTTGGAAAGAAATAAAAATATTATTTAAAAATACCCAAATGGATGGCACCAATAGAAGCTGTAACAATATCAACATTGATGGAGAAAAGTGTCATGCCTGCCCCTGCTGAT
>NW_015198375.1:0-542 GCF_001447785.1 Gekko japonicus | reverse complement strand
AGCCAGTCAAAATACACTTGTCTCCCTCTGTCACCCTTCTCATATTATTGCAGTCAAACTCAGCATTTAAAGAAACACACACACCAAAACATGGAATCATTACAGGTGGTTATTTTAATTTTTCAAAAGCAATGACCCCAGTCCTTTATCTGCTGAGTGGGGGGTGAATAATCCCCACAGGGATGTTGTGAAGATTACAGGAAGATCACATTTGTGTAGCACTTTGAACACACTCCCGGTCCTATAAAATGCCAGGATTTATGATTATGCCGGCACTTCGCATTTGCAAGTTGCCCTTCCCTCTATTGAGGCCGCGTTGGCAGCATTTTTTGCCCTGACATCGGTTGCTTGAGGTTTCTTGGTGTGATTCAGGATCCCGGAGGATCAACCCAGTCTGGATCCATCATTTATTTTCCCCTGTGCGTGCCGTCAAGTGGTCTGTGGATGTTTTCGGAGAGAGGAGGGAGGGAGGGCTTTCAGGCAAATGGCCGAGTACCCTAACCTAACTCCCCGTTGCTCTTTGCTCCTCCTAGCCTCGCCAA
>NW_015198374.1:0-531 GCF_001447785.1 Gekko japonicus | reverse complement strand
AAAAAACCCTCTGAATGAAATAAAAACTCTGTGTTTATAAACTACATTCATGATTTCGTTTCATCAAAACCAAGGGTGTTTCAATTTGGTCTGGCTTTAGAGCCCTGCCCAAAATAGATCCTTATCTAGGGTTGAGTCTAGAGTCTAGACTAAACTACAGTCTTCGAGGTCCCCACTGAACTTTGGAGGCAAGTAACTCCAAATCACAGGATAAAGTCAAGGACAATCTAGTCTCCCCTTCCAGTTCCATAATCGGGGAAGGGGGCTGCGGTCACACAGGCAGGAAAATGCAGGGGGGAAAGCGTGGCTGTTTGCCCCAGGGCAAAAGAACACACGGTTGCATGAGCAGACATCCCGTGGAGGTCCCGTGGTAGGGGGGAGGTGCTGATCACACCACAATCCTGCGGTCCAGCAAAGAAGCGGGTTGGGTTTTTTCCTAAACACCGACGTGTGCACATGCCCTGTTGGGTGCTTGTGTGCATCCCTAGGACACTTGGGAGAAAAACCTTTTTGCGAGAGGACATGGGTGGG
>NW_015198373.1:0-531 GCF_001447785.1 Gekko japonicus | reverse complement strand
TGGATAAACTGTGGCCAACTCAAATGTTTGGAGGAAAGGCCGAAGCAGATAGGAGACCCTGCGTGCCACAAGGAACCTGGAGCTCCAGCTGTAGGCCAGGAGTCAACCGCATCACCAAGCTGTGGACCCGCTCCCTTGGGGGAATGCAGCCACCTCTGGGACAGGCCAGCTCTTCACTCCTCAAGCAGATGGGCAAGCGGATCAACAGCACCTCAGCCCCATCTCGGCTGGACTTCAGTTTAGTGGCCCTCATGACACTAACGTGTGCCTCCTTCTCCCTAAAGACCCCTTAATTCCTCAGCACACGAGAGCTAACATGTTCGAGTCTCTCGTTGGCCTCCCTGCCCTAACCCTATGAAGGTTCAATGAGAGGAAGACAGAAGCTGGCAGGTAAAATATGAACCAAGCAATAAAGTCGTTTTCCAAAAAAATCCACACACATTAATATTCATTAAATAGCTGGTGTGTAAGTACAGAAATTAAGGCCTCATTTTAGAAGACCTCCCCCTCTCCCAGTGCACAACTGATTCC
>NW_015198372.1:0-534 GCF_001447785.1 Gekko japonicus | reverse complement strand
GACACAAGACTGCTGCTGAAAAAGCACAACTACAGTTCACTCGTCATCTGTCTCCTGTTTTCCTTTCCTTTATTAACAATAAGTTCCACTGACCTGAGGTCTTGAGCCAAGTTTTCCTATGTTAAACATTGCCACATCCTTCTAGTTAGTTTGGGAGAAAACACTCCCCTCCAGTTTGCCTAGCATAGATGCTTCCCTGTGTTACCTCAAACACAAATGTTGCGGTTCTGAGATCTGCTTCCCCGTCCTCCCCCAGTGCACTGATCTGGGTTGAAAAAATGCAAGAAATTGGGAAGAATGGAGCTGCATATGATTCGATCATGCTAGCTGGGAGTTCTTTGGGAGCAAGCCTGGGAAAAATCCTGAGACACTTTTTTGCCCCCCAAAGATTGGCACTCAGAGGTGATCAGACCACAATTAGGAACCTCCAGTAATTTAATCAGTGTGCCCTTTGCCACAAAAGATTCTACCTCTTTTTTAGCGCTTGGGCCCAACCTCCCTAACGTGTTTATTGCCTCAGCCAGATACTGCGCC
>NW_015198371.1:0-533 GCF_001447785.1 Gekko japonicus | reverse complement strand
ATGACAAGCTTGCTAATGATACTTGATAGAACTATTGTAAAAGGATGATACTATTGTGACTAAATGTTGTGAAACAGTACTCAGAGTTCAGACAGAAAGCTACCATCCAAACTACAAGGATACCAGCGTGGTTAAGGAACAAAGTCAAGGAAAACAGCACTTTATTTATTTCTAAAATACATATACTACTGCTCCAGTTTTGCGCAAGGTGTAAAACAATTTTTAAAAAAACAACCAAGACAGTAAAAAATGATTCAATAATAATAAATCATGCTAATAAACATAAATCAGTAAAATAGGTCTAGCTATACAAACAAGTCAATTAAAACATGTAAATAAGAGTAAGCAAACCCCATAACAATAATATGTGAATTATCACTTACATTTGTCTATCAGAAGATTAGAAAGTTTCAAAATCTACATTGTTTGCTAAAGGGATATGGGTAGTATCCGGGAAATGGTACCCCGTTAGCATAACATTTTTTCCACCTGTCCTAAACTGAGAGGAAACCATGGTTGAAAATAGATTGTGT
>NW_015198370.1:0-543 GCF_001447785.1 Gekko japonicus | reverse complement strand
GCAATACCTACACTGCCGAAGGGAAAGGAGATGGGGTACCCAACCAACCTGAAGGCAAGAATGGGAGGGGTGGGGTACTCATTACAGGAAAAGGGGGGGCGCGGCAGTTTGAATCCTGCATCAAGCCTCGGCCCACTTGCACCTCCTCTGATACCTGAATGTAATAAGAGTGTGTTGACCGTCCGTCCTCCCATACAAAGGACAGGTGATCTGGGTGAGCAAATGGGCAGTCAGAGAACATCTCTCTTATTTATTGCGCAAAAACCCATCTTCTATCAACATAAAATCCGTGGACCGCATCCCAGGTTGTCTAAGGGAGGAAAGATTTCAGCTCCATTTCTATTCTTCTCTGATACCAACACTGATATTAACAATGCAGGAACACCTGAAAAGATTTCACATGTTTCCTGTACAGTATCAGAAAGGGAATCTGGAAGCTTTATCTCAGATAAGGAGGAATGGTGGAGGAGGAGGAAGAGGAGGAGAGATGGGATTTGTACCCCCACTCTTCACCTGGAGTCCCAGAGCAGCTTACAATCTCCT
>NW_015198369.1:0-548 GCF_001447785.1 Gekko japonicus | reverse complement strand
AGAGGAGGAAGAAGAAGACGAAGAGGAGGCAGTTGAAGAGGAGGCAGTTGAAGAGGAACTGCTGTTGGCCCTCCAGAGGAACTGGTTGGCCACTGTGTGAGACAGGAGGCTGGACTAATGGACCACTGCTGTGATCCACCAGGTCTCTGGTTATGTTCTTAAGAAACAAAAAAAATAAATGGAGGGTCTCCAACTGCGCTTTTCTACACTTCATGAACATCTGCAAATTACTCCAGGCCAGTTTGGCTGGAGATCCTGGAGGGTTTTTGTCATCTTCTGGGCATGGAACAGGGGTCACTGGAGGTATTTGTGAATTCCCAGCATTGTGCAGGGGGTTGGACTCGATGACCCTGGAGGTCCCATCCAACTCTATGATTCCATGACTCCTGTCCATGCCTGTATCAGTACCTGGCTTCTACTGAGTCTTTGTCCTGGGCTTTTGTCATCCTCTTGGTAAGGACCGAGCCATCTCTACCATCCACGAAACACCTGGTACTTCCTCACCATAAATGCTGAGCACCACTAATTGGTGTCCCTTGGTCAGACAC
>NW_015198368.1:0-530 GCF_001447785.1 Gekko japonicus | reverse complement strand
GACCTTGGGCCAGGCACAGTTCTCTCAAACCTCTCTGAGCCTCACCTGCCTCACAAGGTGCCTACTGTGGGGAGAAGAAAGGAAAGCGGTTGAAAACCGCTTTGAGACTCCTTACGGTAGAGAAAAGTGGGGTATGAAAACTAAGTAGTCGTTGTCTTCTTCTTCTTTTTGTCATCCCTCTACGCCACCCCATTTCCTATCTTCCTTTTCCAAGGGTTCATAACTTTCCCCCAGGGCCGGCCCGAGGTGTTTCTGCACCCTAGGTGAGGCACAGATGCCAACCTCCCGGTGGGGCCTGGAGACATCCCCAGCTCCTTGCCCTCCCTCTCCTACCCGTCGCCCTCCCCGACGCAGATGAAGCCCTGCTCACCTCTCGCTCCCTCCGGCTCCTTTGGTGCTCCAGGCGCTGCGGGGCGAGAGAGAAAGCTGGGCCAGGGTGGTGGAGAAGAATGAGGAGGAGAAGGAGAAGCGCCTTGGCACTGAGCGGAGGCACCGCAGACAGCCGGCCCCAGCCATGGCCTCCAACTTTA
>NW_015198367.1:0-542 GCF_001447785.1 Gekko japonicus | reverse complement strand
CCCAGGGTCGTCAGCAGGTCCGTGTTTTCGGGAGAGAACCTGAAACGCAAGAAGAGACCACCGTTATGCAAAGGAATAAATGATCCTTGAACAGACACGCCCCAAGACACTTCATGCGCCTGTAATGGAACACCCAAACAACCCCCCTTATGGCACTAAAGGTTTCGCTGCTCGTTTAGCAGTGTCCTGAAGGATGAGACCCGAAACGGCCTGAATCACCCCGTCTAATGGTGCAGCCGTTTCTGACCTCGCAGATAATAACAGGCCAGCCATAAAAGAGCAGTTGTCAGACTGTTGGTGTCACAGTGAGGCTTGAACAGAAAGTCTGGCAACCTTCACCCCTGGCAGAAATTTTAACTCGTGCCCCGGGCGAGCAGACAACAGGAAGGCCAAAATAAATCTTGAGCATGACATTACTCTGCTAAACTGACCTATCCACCAATACCCACCGTAAGACACTTAATTATTTGTCGAAGGGCACCATCAGTGGGCCTTAGGTCAGGCGTCCCTAGTGTGGTGCCCGTGGGCGCCATTGTGCCTGC
>NW_015198366.1:0-541 GCF_001447785.1 Gekko japonicus | reverse complement strand
CGTGGGGAGCAGCAGGAGAGGCCGATGGCGGCCCCACAACCTTGCGAAACCCTACATGCCGGTGGCGGCACCGCGGCTCTGGGCCGCCAAGACTGCCACCAGCGTAGCTACGACCACATCCCGGCCCTGGGGAAGGCGTCGGAGCTTATCAAGGGGGGTGGGGCTGGGAGGAATGAGAGGGAGGCGGGGACAGGAGACGGCGCTGAGTGAGGGAGCTGGGTATAAAGGAGAGGGAAGGAAGTGCTCGGAACTACCTGACGCTGGCAAAGAGAGGAGTCCAGGGAGGATGCTGAGAGGCTGGGGAACTGAAGCACAGAGGTAGAGGGACTTGCGGAGTGGCGTTCAACTCTGTCCCCTACCCATCTGAGGCCCCAATGCTCCCCCTCTTCTTTACAAGCCTCATCGCCCAGAGCCGTCGAACCTCCCCCGCTTTGAGACATCACGGCCACGGGAGGGTCTGCCCCTGGAACCCAGGGCGGGCTTGACATATACAAACTTGGAGAACTATGCGGAAGTATTGTGATTTAAAGTCTGAAGACAA
>NW_015198365.1:0-536 GCF_001447785.1 Gekko japonicus | reverse complement strand
ACTGCTTTATTATAAGGGAGAGATGTTATTCTGTTTTTAAGGCATTGTTTTCTCTCTCTCTCTCTCTCTTGTTCTTTTTGTAATCCAGATTCGTTCTGTGTTGTTTATTGTATTATACCTTAATTACATTTTCCTGATTTTGTAATCCAGTCATATTGTTCTATTTATTGAACACACTGTACTTGTTCAGTTGATTATTAAAAATAAATAAATGACCTGCCTGCAGTCCCAGCAAGAAAGGTGAATTCGAAAGGAAGTAAACAAACAGCGGTGGAAAGTGCCATCGAGTCACAGCTGATTTATATAAGGTTTTTAGGGCAAAGGGTGAACAGAGGTAGTTGCCAGTGCCTGCCTTTCTGCAGCAATCTTGGTGGTCTCCCATCCATGTACTAAACGGGGCCAACCCTGCATAGGTTCTGAAATCTGACAAGATCATGCTAGTCTAGGCTACCCAGGTCAGGGCAGCAAGCAAATATAGACCTAAAGGTCGTGGCCACACTGCCGGCTTGGCGCCTCTAATTGAACCGGTTGAAAGT
>NW_015198364.1:0-537 GCF_001447785.1 Gekko japonicus | reverse complement strand
CTTTTTCCACAAAAAGAGCCCTGAAAAAACCATGTGAGGCAGGTCAGGCGGAGAGTATTTGTGATGGGCCCAAGATCACCCAGGAAGTGTCCATTGCATAAGTGTGGATTTTAACCCAAGTCTCCCAGGATCCTAGTCCAACAGTCTTTCCGCTACACCATGCTGGGTAACGACAGAGGGTTCGTGCCTGACTGTTATTCTCTTTAAAAATCCTGAGTAAATCTAGGGCTTTTCCACATGCTCGACTACTCCTGATTTTCTTGGGAATTGATCCACAAGCACTGGAATCGGTTTAGCCACAGTCTTCTTCATCTTTGCCCTTCTTCTGCATTTTCAGAATTGTGGAGTGAGTTTATTTTCTTCCACATGTGCCTGAAATAATCAGGATTTTTCAAGGGAGGGTACTGTTGTCATTGGTGGCATCATCAGTGGTATTACAACACCCTTCTGTAATAATACGTCACACAGGTTGCCTGAATTCCCAGCTTTCAGTTTTTTAAAAAGCAAATCCATAGCTCCTTCCCTTGTAGAGATATG
>NW_015198363.1:0-525 GCF_001447785.1 Gekko japonicus | reverse complement strand
TGTTAGAACTGAGGTCAAGCGCACGAAGCAAGCGACTATACTACAATCAAACAGACATTAGAGGCTCTCGGCCAATTGCATTTACGCTACAAGCCCGCCAATCCAACGGCCTAATTTTCCCAAGGGAGAAAGGTTGAGACTGGCACCCTTTCTTTCATTTTTTCCTCTATGGCCCCTACATACCCTTCCCTGCCCAGCCATGCAGGTTAGTGGTAAGGCTGGCAATGGAGGCCCATTTTTTGCCATCCTGATTGGTTCTAATTTCATTTTTATTATTTGTGATTTTAATTACACATCAACTGTATTTTTAACTGTTTACAGTGTTGTAAATCACCCAGAGCCTGCTCTGTAGGGTGGGCGTTTCATAAGTTTAATAAAATAAATCAATAAATATGCCTGGGTCTGAATGCTGGCAGTCTTGAGGAACAAAGTCTTTTACCCCCTTGGCGCTAAGAAACTTTTATATAGAAAAAAAGGAAAGCCCGAGGAAAAACCCTCCTGGGGAGAGCTGGAGGAGTACAGGGG
>NW_015198362.1:0-540 GCF_001447785.1 Gekko japonicus | reverse complement strand
AGGTCACCCAGCAGCTACACGTGGAGGTGTGGGGTAATCAAACCTGGTTCTCTCCGATTAGAGTCTGCCACTCCTAACTGGCTCCTGAGGGACCTCCGCAAGGCGTAATGCCATAGAGTCCTCCCACCAAAGCAACCACTTTCTGCAAGGGAACTGATCTGGATCATCTGGAGATCAAACGGTAATCGTGGGAGATCTCCAGGTGCCACCTGGGGGTTGGCAGCCCTATGACCGTGCACCACAGTTGCCAATTACCAGAGGAGGGAAGGGCTGGCTGCTGTGTTGAGGCACCACCGAAGACAGCTGGCGGGTGGGGGGGGGCATTCCGTAGCTGTCAGGTGACTCAAGGGTGGCCAATAAGGCTTCAGTTACTTCTATAAAGTGTTGACTCTGGCCTGGCCCCTCAGCCTGGGTGCCTCTTGCCACCTCAGCTTCTCAGCTGACTCCCTTCCCCTTCACTCTCCTTCCTCGGGTGTCTTATAGCTTTAAAAGATAAAGATAACCTTGTTGGTTTTGCCCAGGGCTATTTTGGGGCAGGAA
>NW_015198361.1:0-533 GCF_001447785.1 Gekko japonicus | reverse complement strand
GAGGTCCGTAATGCCTCAGTCAAAAAACAATTGTACCAGAATGACACTTGATGCAACAATCGTTGATGCTGAAGTCGTCTGGCGTGTAAAAATGTTAATATATTGCATCTCAGTCTGTGTTTTTGGAGATGATAATCTGCAGATGCAATTAGTTATATGAAATACATCAGGAAGAGCAGCTTGCTGATTCAGTAATGCTGGTTCCCTGGAAAGCAATAGTAATAAGCAGTGGTAAAGACCAACGCACCCTCTAAGCCATGGGGTCTTGTGAGCAAAAATCCTACTTTGTGAGCCACTGGCGTTAAAGTTTTGAGCGAGTGACTGGTCTACTGCATAAATTGGTTGGCTCTGGAGCCCTCCTTCCTGGGCCGAGACAAAAATTGTGTGAGCTGGAGGCTAAAAAAACTGAGCTAGCTCACGCTAACTAAGCTCAGAGGGAACATTGGTATAGACCGCCATTGCTTCCTCTGTGTGGCCTTTTGTACCGAAATCTGTGAAGTTAACAGCCTGTCTTTGAGATGGTTGCTTACTTC
>NW_015198360.1:0-516 GCF_001447785.1 Gekko japonicus | reverse complement strand
CTGCCTCTGCATAACAGCCCTGGGCTTCCCTGGCGATCTCCTATCCAAATACTGACCAGGGCTAGTCCTGCTTAATTTCTGAGATGGGATGAGATCGGGCTAGCCTGGCCCATCCAAATCAGGGCAGTAAAGTGCTGCCACATCCTTCCCTGAAGTACTGCCAAGTAACGGCACTGTCTTGTTGAATCGGCTCTGTCAACAGTAGTTAATTTTTAGCAAACAGGCATAGGATTGTGGGTGTGAGAAGCGGTAAAAAGAGGGGCCGTGGTTCAGTGGTAGGGCAGAAGGTCCCAGATTCAGTCCCTGGCATCTCCGGTTAAAAAGATCAGGTAGTAAGTGATGTGAAATATCTTTGGCTGAGACTCTAGAGAACTGCTGCCAGTCTGAGTAGACAATATTAGTTTTGATGGACCAAGGATCTGAATCAGTGTACAATAGATTCACATGTTTAAGGGGCACTTGTCAGAGGAGAGCATGGGGGGGGGGAATTGCTGCTTCTCTGTTTCACACAAACAG
>NW_015198359.1:0-647 GCF_001447785.1 Gekko japonicus | reverse complement strand
TTCAATTATATATAAGGAGAGATGGTATGCTAGTCTTAAGACCGTAATACTAAAACTAACGAAGAAGAAGAAGAGGAGGAGGAGGAGGAGGAGATTGGATTTATACCCCGCCCTTCACTACCCAAAGGTGTCTCAGAGTGGCTTACAAACTCCTTTCCCTTCCCCCCCCCACAACAGACACTCTGTGAGGTAGGTGGGGCTGAGAGAGCTCTGACAGAAACTGCTCTTTTTCAAGGACAGCTGCGCCAGAACTACGGCTTTCCCAAGGTCTTCCAGCAGCTGCGAGTGGAGGAGTGGGGAATCAAACCCAGTTCTCCCAGATTTGAGTCCACGACACCAAACTGGCTCACCGCTGGGCTCACCCTGGGCCCTTCAGAAACTCTCAGCACGGCCTACCTCGCAGAGCCGTTGTTGTAAGAAAATGGAGGGGGGGAACAATGTTGTAAAAGCCATGTTGAACCCCAGATGGGGGGAAACGCTGCATATAAATAAATGCACGTTACGTGCAGGCACCAGGCTGAGGAAGGAGTGAATCCCGCAACCGAGGAGTCCCCGCTAAAAGAGAGCCTCTGTCTGGCAAACATGTACCGAACTCTGGAAAGCGGCAGCACCCAAAGGCCTCTGCCTGTGACCTTAACTGAGAAGAT
>NW_015198358.1:0-723 GCF_001447785.1 Gekko japonicus | reverse complement strand
ATCTCCTGGCTATTCTACACACAATGAAACACAATAATTATAATTATTAATTGCCACAACAGGAAACCATGGGGAGCGTCACGTGCTGAAAAGCAATTTATAAAATACCCCAAATAAATAAAATGATCTGGCCTCATTTGAGGCATTTTCTTTTTCTTGTTTTAAAAAAGGTAAAAAAAAGAGGAGGGTAGAGAAGAGGAAGGAAAGACAAACTGAATACTTCCCACATTGAGAACTAGTGTGGTCTAGTGGTTAAAGTGTCAGACAAGGATCTGGAGACTTGGGCTCGAATCCCCATACTGCCATAAAGTGCTCTGGGTTCCCTTGGGCTTCTCTCTCTCTCTCTCTCTCTCTCTCTCTCTCCCTCTCCCTCTCTCTCTCTCTCTCTCTCTCTCTCACACACACACACACACACACACACACACACACAGAAAACTTAGCCTACCTTTCAGGGTAGGGATGCCAACTTCTAGGTGGGCGGGAAACACGGCAAAGTTGAGTAAACATGGGGAAACATCATGTTCAAACAAAACACACAATTCTGATAAGCTACTATGCCTTCATATATTCGTTTAAATCATATACTTATATATACAATAAAGACCCTAGTGTATCTTATTAATTATAGTACACTGATAACAAAAACCTAAGCCCAGTTTGGTGTAGCGGTAAAGCCAGATTGGTGTATTGGTTGAGTACGCGGACTCTAATCCGGGAGAACCG
>NW_015198357.1:0-525 GCF_001447785.1 Gekko japonicus | reverse complement strand
CTGTTTCTTTTTAATTTTCATCCCATTTCTCCTCCAGATGTTCATTATGTACATTGTTGTCAGATTTCTTGCCGATAACCAGGGTTTACAAATCATCAATAAAAAACCCACGTAAAAATCAACAAAGCACACGAGAACGGCATAAAAAGCAGCCATTCCCACAATTGACAGCAATTTTGAAAGGTTTTAAGATGTCAAAATTGTTAAGCAAAGTTTTATTGAAAACGTTTTAAAATAAGCACTTCCTATTAAAAATAAACTGGGAGGACAAGAACAGAAAATCCGGAACAGTCACTCACATCCCCTAAATTAAGCAAGTGCCCACCTCCCTACCTGGCCCTTAATGCTCCGCAAACTGAGCATCAGGTGAGTTTCTGGGAGGCTGGAGTTTCCTGTCTGGGTGTTGGCCTCTGGTGCTCACCTACCTTACCTGTAAAGGCAAGGGCATGCAGAGAAAAAAGGCCTCTGATGCCCAGAGAGGCCAGCTCATTGTTACGCCAGCTGCTTTATTTACAGCAGAGGCTA
>NW_015198356.1:0-542 GCF_001447785.1 Gekko japonicus | reverse complement strand
CCTGAAGCCAGACTGAAAGGGGTCTAGAGGAGATGAGTCATCTAGGCAACAGGACACAGAAAATATATATATTTATATTATTGAATAAGAAAGAGACATGAGGCAAATGTTGAGGAAAAGGCTTGGGAAGGATTTGAATTTGATTCTATAAAGAAATATTTGGGATGAATTCATAGGTATCAGTGGAGCCAAGTCCCAATTAAACATACATAGGATAGCTTCAGAGTCTGATTATCATATTAATAGGAGGGTAAAATTGTCAAGTTAGTTTATGGTAGCATTATATGTTTGCTTGTTTACATCAATGGCTGCATCTTGGGGGAAAGGGGAAGTGTGAGAAAATAGTAATTAGTGAATTAATTATATCTTACCATTTTTAAAGTTTAGGAAATAGTACACGAAGCTGCCAGTAGAAAGAAACAGCCTCTTTTAAAGGTACATGCTCACAAATCTGGTTGCTATCCATCAATTAATCCATTCATTTTTATTACTCATAGACCATAAGTCATAAGCAAATAGGATGTAATACAAAATACAATATA
>NW_015198355.1:0-469 GCF_001447785.1 Gekko japonicus | reverse complement strand
CCTTGGGTCACTTACAAGTTCTTTTTGAGCTGTTTTCTCACGAGCAGCCCTTGAAAGAGCTCTCTCAGCCCCACCTACCTCACGGGGTGTCTGTTGTGGGAAGGGGAAGGGGAAGGACATTGTAGATTGTAAGGCACTCTGAGACTCCTTCGGGTAGTGAAGGGCAGGGTACAAATCCAATCTCTTCTCTTCTTCTTTTTTACCCCTTCCTCCGGAACAGGATACGTATTATACCACGATCCATGCAGAAGCAACCATAGAAAACATTGCCAAGAAGAGCAAACCAGAGCTCCTCGCAGGCGCAGCAAACTTGGCTAGGCTGACATCTCCTGCTGGCTGATTTAAACTAGGCTGCAGGAGAGGTCAATCCATCCAAGCTTGCTGTACGCATGGGGAACTCTGGTTTGCTTTTCTTGACAATGCTTTCTACAGTTGCTTCAGCACAGAGCTTGGCATATATCTTGTCACA
>NW_015198354.1:0-538 GCF_001447785.1 Gekko japonicus | reverse complement strand
TGGACTCTTGTAGGTTGTTTTTCTGTTTTGTTTTTTTACCACAGGAAACAGACTGACTCTTTTTCATGCACTTAAACATTCTCCAGTAGTACCTCTGGATTCTTTCCAAACCATTCAGGAGTGAAATGCAGCCAAGCTGACCCATCTCAAAAAGCAAACAGTTGTGTAATACTTGTTTATTAACCCCCCCACGCCGACAACCTGTTATATCTAAGTATTGCTACATGCTAAAAAAATTCAGAGCAGCAAGAGGACAGTCATCTTTCTTCCTATTTTTACTACACTCCTTGCAAACCAGGGGCCAAATTATGTTTTTGATCGGCCTCTGGTACCCACCATTAGAGAGATGGAATACAGCTTCTCCTCTTACGGTGGGCACATGCATCATTTCTAAGCACGTATCTATCCCACCTTTCCTTGAAGGACTTCAAGGAGCCATACATGACACAACTCAAGATGGCATACATGGTACAAGTCTGTAAGGCGGGTCTCCTTAACATCAAAAAGCAGCTGAAGATGGGCCTAATATGGATTAGAG
>NW_015198353.1:0-468 GCF_001447785.1 Gekko japonicus | reverse complement strand
GAATGCCTAGTTTGCCTAGTGAGCGAGCGATCCCTGCAGCCACCAAGTTAATGGGGCTGTTTTTGATTCAGCTCAAAGATGGAGACTATTTCAGCAGTGAAATGATAGAAATTGCTGCTGATGAAGCCCCAAGATGCCTTTTCCTCAGTACTGACTGTTGGCAGAGTTTAAATATGCAAGAACGTGGAGCACCAACTGTTTAAAGAAAGATAAATGGGTTTATTAAAGAAGAACAAACTGTGATAGAGCAGAGAGAGAAAGCCCAAACTAACCAGTCTAACTGCTGTGAGTGGAGACAACACTCACATGGAGACAACACCACCAAAGAAGTTCTGCAGGAGCAGGAAGTCTTCCGAAGAGCCAATCAGGAGACAGCAAGGGCATAATCTGAAATTGTGGGCAGTCCCTAATCTCTCTATGCCCACTACCAGTTCTTCATCTCTCCCCCTGTAGGGTGATCTTCAGATC
>NW_015198352.1:0-552 GCF_001447785.1 Gekko japonicus | reverse complement strand
AGACCCTTTGCTGTAGTGAGTCCCTGTATGTAGACAAGAGATCAAATAAATTGTAATGTGACATGGAGTTTGGCTACTTTGAAGGCATGCCACTATGACTACCAGAAAATATGAATGAAGGCTAACAATCTTAAATGTAGGCCTATTATAGTAGATTCAGATGGGTAGCCATATTGATCTTAAGCAGCAGAACAAAGTTTGTGCGGGCACGAAGAAGTGTGCTTGCACACAAAAGCTTATACCTTGAATTAAACTTTGTTGGTCTTAAAATTGCCACTAGACTCAGACTTTATCAGGCTTGTTATGCACGGGTGTTTTGCCTCGCTTTTACCATACATGTCTGTCGGGTTTTCTTTTTTGTTCTGCATTGATTTGCCTCCCTTCAGCACTCAGTTCGTTTTCCATTCGCTGTTTCCCTGGGTTTTCTGAAAGTGCTTTTCTGCTGGCCTTTCCCATGCTTTGCTTCCAAACCGAAAGTAATTCAAAAGATTGCCTTGGATCTCTTCCTTGCCCTTTTCCCGCCCCATGTAGGCCACTCCCATGTCCACATCC
>NW_015198351.1:0-616 GCF_001447785.1 Gekko japonicus | reverse complement strand
TGAGGCCCCGCACAGAGCAAAAACCCGGCGTGGAAGCCAGCCACCCAGGGGGACTGAACTAAGCCTGAAAAGTGGGAATTTCCGGGAAATCGTTTGGGTTGTCCGGTCTCAAAGCCTGGCAGATAAACGATTGGAATTTGGTGGGGTGGGACTGACTTGTGAGAGCCAGTTTGGTGTAGTGGTTAAGTGTGCGCCTTTCAGAGAGAACAGAGGAAAACGGGGGAAACTGTGGAAGATGGAAGTGGACAATCAGGAGTTGTTTGTGGGATGATGTCGGGTGGCGTTTGAGGCCCCGCACAGAGCAAAAACCCGGCATGGAAGCCAGCCACCCAGGGAAACTGAACTAAGCCTGAAAAGTGGGGTGCTGCCTCTTCCGGGAAATCGTTTGGGTTGCCAGGTCTCAAAGCCCGGCAGATAAACGATTGGGATTTGGTGGGGTGGGGCTGACTTGTGGTGGAGAATGGAGGAGTGCGTTGGGGAGCGGAGCATGGCCATGCTCTTTGGTTTAGGTGGGGTAGAGGGACGCAGGAGCAAAACCAATGGGAAAATGGGAACAACCCATGGGAAATGCTCCACGGCGCAACATTTGGGCTCAACATTTGAAGGTATTTTGTGC
>NW_015198350.1:0-563 GCF_001447785.1 Gekko japonicus | reverse complement strand
AGCCGCTGGACTCTGAGCCTGTTTAATCTGGGCGCTGTAGAAATGGTATCTTCGGCAGGGTACCCCATCTTTATCCCCAGAGGAGACCCAAAGCACCTGACATCATTCTCTCCTCCATTTTATGCTCACAACAGCCCTGTGAGGTAGGTTAGGCTGAACCCGGGTCTCCCAGATCATAGTCTGACACTCGAACCACTGCACCACACTGGCAGAGTTCCTTTCATTTCTCCTCAGGTGATGCAGTTAAAACATCATACTCGTATCCAGGAGACCTGCATTCCTAACTCTGGTAAGGGAAAGTGATGTCAAATTGCAGCCAACTTATGGCAGCCCCGTAGGGTTTTCAAGGCAAGAGGCAAATAGTGGTGGTTTGTTATTGCCTGCCTATGCGTAGTGACCCTGGACTTCCTTTGTGGTCTCTCATCCGTGTACTAACCTGGGCCACCCCTGCTTAGATTCCCAGATCTTATGAGACTGAGCTAGCCCGCACCATCCAGGTCAAGGCAAGAGATGTCCAGAGGTGGTTTGTGATTTCCTGCCTCTGCACAGCAACCCTAGACTTC
>NW_015198349.1:0-542 GCF_001447785.1 Gekko japonicus | reverse complement strand
TACCGCACATTTTAACGTGCATCAATTGCACATGTATTGCATGATGTGTGCTAGCTGCATAATATTGGGGCTGATAATCTGTTTCCCTTCCTGTTACAGGTGTTTAGTAGGGATAGACATGTATCAGGAAAATCCAACCCACGGCAAACTTGGGAGGCGGGTAGTAGAGAGTCAGCCAGAGATCCCCTGTGAGTTTGGTGTCCTATTCCATAAACTATGAACCTGTGCCTGTCAAAATGACTGCCTGTCAGGATGTTCAGGAGTGTATAGAATGGATCCTGGGCAAGCTAGAGACATCAAACTCACAGGGGACCTCCCCCTGGATGCGCCTCCAAGTTTGGTGTCTCTAGATTGCACAAAACCCATTCTATAAATGCCTGAAGCTCCCAAACCTGCACCTGTCAAAATGACAGTCATTTTATATAAATGGGGCTCTCCCAGTGGATTGCTCCATTTTGTTCTCGGCCTTCAAGCACTTTAGTATGTTCCTTGAGGAGGCACTGCAGCACTGAACTTGTGCTGCCCCAGTCAGCATTTAACTG
>NW_015198348.1:0-551 GCF_001447785.1 Gekko japonicus | reverse complement strand
CTGGGAACTGTAGTGATTTGGAAAACTACAGAGGGTTCTGGGAATCGTCGTTCCCCCTTCGGTGCAGCCCCTTGTCCTCGGAACTGCAACGGGGCATTGTGAAAAACGGAAAAGGGTAAAAGTCGGATACGAGGGGCATTTGGGAGTGCCGGGCTAGGCAGCACAGCCTTCTCTTCTTCTAATGAGCCGATAGCAGCAAAATAAAGCAGGAGTCCAATAGCACGCTGGAGACTTGACACAATTTATCCCGGTGTTCGTTTTCGTGAGTCAGAGCAGCACCCATGAAAATTTACACTGAAATCCATTTTAAGTACCACTGGACTCCTGTTTTATTTTTCTGTAGTTTTTATCCAGATAATTAATTATCGTTGACAAAATATTTTAATTTTTGGACAAGTTTTCTTTCCACAAGTGAAGTGTAAAAATGTACAAATGCTATAAAAATGGGGAGGGGGGGGGAAGCCCAGTTTGGTACAAAAGTAGTACTGCTAATAGGTCTTCCTCTCAGTTTCAAATCGTACGTTACCTGTTGGTTACTTTTCTGATCCATT
>NW_015198347.1:0-517 GCF_001447785.1 Gekko japonicus | reverse complement strand
GGAGAAAAGGGCTGCTTTGGAAGGTGGGTGCTATGACGTCATATCCTGCTGAGGTCCCGCTTCTCCCCAAACTCCACCCTACCCAGGCTCCCCCCCTCCAAGAAATCTCCAGGGATTTCATGACCTCAAGTTGGCAAACCTACTTGGGATCTATTGTGCAACTCAAATTTCAGGGTCAAAGATTCCATCCCAGGAGTTGATTGCTTCTAGGAAATGGTCCCCTCTCTAGTGAACGTTTTACTTTATCTATGACCCACCTTTCTCCTCATTGGGGACCCAAAGGAGTTCCTATCATTCACCTCTCCTCTATTTTATCCCCACAATAACCCTGTGAGGTAGGCCAGGCTGGAAGTGACAGGCCCAGGGTCACCTAGCAAGCTTCCATGACAGACTGAGGATTCAAACCTGCCCCCTCCCCAAGACCCTAGCCTGACATTCTGACAACTGTGCCACACTGGCTCTAAGCTTAACGCAGCCATAGAAAATGCCATGCTCTGGGCATTTGGGGTCATGGGCA
>NW_015198346.1:0-542 GCF_001447785.1 Gekko japonicus | reverse complement strand
GGTGATCACAGCTATGCAAACATGGCAGATCATGTTGCTCCATTCTTCGCTCCCACTTTGAAACAAATTGGTCTCGTCCCATTCACCGCCGTTTGCGGGCCGTTCGATCAAGTCTCCTGCAACCTGATCCCCCTCCAGGAGGTCCTGTGAAACCCCGATGGTCACAAGGACCCTGGGGGCTCCAAAAAAGTAAAGAAGGTGGAAGCTAGTCAGGAGTGTCCCAACTAAGCACCCGCGACGCTGCGCCGTTGCCTGGAAGTCCCAGTAATGGCTCAAGTTAATTTTGTTACGAAAAGTTTACTTACAGTGTTGCATCTATATTTTGATATTGACTCAACATAACAATGTCATTTAAGAATGTTACTATTGTAGAATGATCCTTGTCTTAATTCTGTAGGGTTTTTTTCTTTTTTTAGTTATACTGATTTCCTATTCCCCTTCTCTGTACATGTGTAGTATATAAAAACAATTTAAAAAATCTAAAAAAATAAAAAAATCTTAAAACAGTGGTCCTCAGCATGGGACCCATGGGTGCCACAGTG
>NW_015198345.1:0-546 GCF_001447785.1 Gekko japonicus | reverse complement strand
CATTTATTATTGTAAGATGATGGCACATGGTAATTTGGGCACCCAAGATTCA
Organism: Gekko japonicus; assembly: GCF_001447785.1. Lineage (NCBI taxonomy): Eukaryota > Metazoa > Chordata > Lepidosauria > Squamata > Gekkonidae > Gekko > Gekko japonicus. Next base: position 494 of record NW_015198345.1, on the reverse strand, counting down.
TTTGTGCTTACAGACTTGCCATGAGCAAACAGGGGTACTCGTGGAGCCCTTCAGCATATTTTCTGGAGTCCAGCAAGCTTTGATGGAAATGAGGTAGGGTTGCTGCCCCAACGGGATTTTGGGCCATTAGACATCGTATTCATTGTACAGATTAAGATGATCTTATCAGGGGAGCAGCTGACACTAAATTTAGTTTTTTATTCTCTCCTACACTCGTTTCCCCAAGGATTTCTCCTTTTCTAAATGGGGTCTCACATTGATCAGTTGGAGAGCCTTTCAATTAGCAATGATCCTTGAGGACTATGGGACATAGTAAGTGCCTCACAGAAGGACAGAAATCTGGTGAACCTTTCCATATGGAACAATCTTTACCCCTCTGAAAAACCATGGAGAGCTGACGTCCTGTAATTATTTGGGTATCTTTTGAAAAGAGGTGACAAAGAGTTTTCTTTAAGCAATGAACACTTTCCTCTTTATTCTGGGGACCCTGAGAG
>NW_015198344.1:0-546 GCF_001447785.1 Gekko japonicus | reverse complement strand
CCCCTGCACCAGGGCCTTGCCTGGCCAAACCTGTTTCCCTGGCCCAATTGTCTCTCTTCAATCATCTGCTGGCCGGTTCCTGTAGCTTCTCTTGTCTGCCTTAAGCAGGTAGCCTATTCCCTGGTGCCCTTCCTTTTCTCTTACAGCCGCGGACTAGATGATAAGTATCCTGGCTCTGGGGCCTTAGGCAGGGGTGGTTGTCCAGATGATCGTTAACTATTAACCTAACACCTAGGAAGCTTGGAGGCTTGGGGGCTTGGAGGCTTGGGAAGGTTGGAGGCTTGGAAAGGTTGGAGGCTTGGAAGCTTGGAGGCTTGGGGCGGAGCCTGGGGAGGGCGTGGTTTGAGGAGGGGAGGGACCGCATTCATATATATTTTAATTACCACGTTCTCCATCCAACTATCTACCCTCAGAAAAAGCCACAGAATAATAAACTCCTAACACAAAAGAGTGCTAAAACTAGATCCAATTATGATCTAGTAATGGAAGCCATTTGGAAAAGGAAATACTTCCTTCACATGGGCACAATCTGCATCTAGCATTTGC
>NW_015198343.1:0-564 GCF_001447785.1 Gekko japonicus | reverse complement strand
GTGCTCCTGCAGGAAATGACCCATGGGTGACTCTATCAATTCAGGTTGTGCATTCACTGATGCTCAGACGCCCTAATCATTAGTGACAGTGTTGGACTGAATGGGCCATTGGCCTGATCCAACATTGGCTTCTCTTATGTTCTTATGTGCCCTCAACACAAAAGAGGCTCAGTCTCTCTGTTTCCCTCACCCCCCCAAACCTCTGTGAGCTTGTCCCACACACTAAGCTTTTGTGCGCTCCAGTTCTGAAGACAGAAAACTGTAGAAATGAAATTATGAGCCACTCTTTGCAAACACACGCTACATTCAGCCGGAGCACTGTTTTATAGGATGGGGTGGATACAGATGTCTGCGTGTGCGCGGGCATGTGTGTTTCGTTTACAAACTCAGCCTGCATATGCATTTTTTTTTAAATGCTGTTTTTATTCATTCTTCCCAGATCGTTCGTTCATTCTTTTCTGCATGAGACTCTCTGTCTCCAATGATGTTTAAAAAGGGGGGCCGGTTTGCGCGGATGCATTTGTGGGTGTGCACACATGTGTGTGTGGGAATGGGGGAGAAGCT
>NW_015198342.1:0-546 GCF_001447785.1 Gekko japonicus | reverse complement strand
CTTTCTGCTCTTCACAAATCAGCACGAACCACTATGAACTGAATCAAAATTCATGAAACTTTGTGGCTGTTCTTGAGTTCATGAGTTTTGCTTCATGAACCACAAACCAGCCAAAATTTGTGACAAACTTTAATTCGTCAGCTGGTTCATACCCATCCCTACTTGCATGCCTGCAGCTTGAGGTAGAACGTTCCCCTGACTGGCAGCCAGGAATATTCAAACACCTGCCAATTCTGTCCACATCCTGTACACAAGCTACAGAGAGCCAGTTTTTTAATGGGCTTTTGTCTGTTTGTTGACACATTCGTGATGGGTTGGCAGGTTGCTTCAGCTATTCCTTTTGTACAGTACAGCATGGTTTTTCATACACGTGACTTCTCACAGAGCCTGATGGAGTTTTCCTTTCCCAGGCTATGTTGCACCACTGGGCAGACAACTTTAAATATTATTATTTATTCATTTCATTCCTATACCACCAATGGCCAAAGCTCTCTGGGCAGTTTACAACAGTAGTTGTAAATAGTTAAATCAGTCACAAATCCTATA
>NW_015198341.1:0-548 GCF_001447785.1 Gekko japonicus | reverse complement strand
TCCCCCCTTTCGGCTGCCGCCTTGCGCACAGGCCCGAACGCCGCTTCAGGCAGCGGGAGGAGAACCTCTCCAAGTTGGCGCACGGCTCCTTGGAAGCCTCCTTCAATGCGCCGCCAGCGGACAGCGACCCTGCCAAGGGGCATGACCGGCGGCAGGCCAACAGAAGCGCTTCCCGTGGCCAGGTTGGCCGGGGGGGGTTTCTCTCTGGCGGCGGCAGAGCTGCCCAGCAGCCGAGCCAAGGTCGCCGGACTCCCAGGCTTGGTCACCTGAAGCCCTTTGAGCTCCGCTAGGGACCCCTCCTGTGCAATCGCCGCTGAGCTGCGTATCATCCATCCTATGAAGGGCCCCTGTGCCACGGTTGGTTGGTTGGTTGGTTGGTTGCCACATTGGACGTGCGTTCCCTGAGCGGAGTAGCCGCCGCTTTCAAGAGGCAATAAGCACGCCCTTTTTTAAATACGGTACATCTGGATGGGATGGTGCGATAAGGTTTCTTCGACGTCTGGCAAAGCCCTTTCTTTACACAGTGGTGTGTGTGTGTGTGTGTGTGT
>NW_015198340.1:0-562 GCF_001447785.1 Gekko japonicus | reverse complement strand
TAAAGTCCTGGAATTTGCTAGAGGTAAATTCCATCCCGTTGTCAGTGACCAGGGTGTCCGGAATCCCCTGGGTGCTGAAGATGTGCCACATGGCCCGGATGGCTGCTCGTGAGGATGTGGACGGCACCGGGATGACCTCAAGCCATTTGCTGTATGCATCCACAAGTATAAAGAAGAGTTGACCCTGGAATGGCCCCGCAAAGTCCAAGTGGAGCCGAGACCAGGGCTTGTGTGACGATTGCCAGGCCCTGGCGGGAGCTCGGGAAAACTCGGGTCGGGATACTTGGCAGGGCTGACAGCGCTTCACCCGGTCCTCAATGTCCAGCCCTGGTCACCAGACATAACTTCTGGCCAGGGCTTTCATCCGGACTACCCCCGGATGTGTGTCGTGTAGTGCTATGAGGACTCGTTCCCTTAACGGAGTCGGAATCACCACCCGGCCTTGAGGGCCTTGGCGGGAAGGCAAGATATATAAACAGTACAAGAAGTTCGTTACTAAATAAGTCTGAAAAAAGGTGCACATCAAATGTAGGAGCGATGACACTGTCTAACCATCTCATCC
>NW_015198339.1:0-586 GCF_001447785.1 Gekko japonicus | reverse complement strand
TTTGCTCACAGGACTCCGCAGCTTAGACGAAGCACTGCTCACCCATCTTCCATTCCCAGGCGCACCCTTCAAGGCTGCTCTTTGGCTGCAGGAAACTGGAGGAAACGTGGAGTCAACCGAGTGCCTAAATTACACTACGATCCTGCCACACTCTGTTCCCTGCCACTGACTTCTCTTAAAGAGCAGCACCAAGAGCAATTTGCAATTCCCTGTTGCTTAGGCATTCTCAAATGGCAACACTTGTCATGAGTTTCTCTGTGTGTTTGCTAGCAACAAAAGCAAGCACAGGTAGCAAATAAACCAGTTACTCTGTTTAGGTGTGATAGCGCTGAATTTTATTTAAAAGACCAAGAATAGCCTTGTCTCTGGGTGGGGAGGGGGCAGGATCACAGTGATGTATTTTGTCTATATTATCACCACCGCAGATCAAATCAAGGGACTGATGCCGGTCTGTCTAGCCTTTGTGCAATACCATGGTGCAGAATGTTAATAGAACCAGAAATATCTGGTTAATAGAACCAGAAATATCTACTGCTATGAAATCTGGCACAAATGTTACAGGGGAGGGGCCCTGCCTTCAGACATG
>NW_015198338.1:0-548 GCF_001447785.1 Gekko japonicus | reverse complement strand
AGTGCTCTGTAGGCTTCAGGTCCATCGGTGGTTGTCCTAGGAGGAAGGCGTATGAGCACAGCAACAAGCTGCATTTGCGCCCTCTGTAGACCAACCTCTGTCATAATGTCTGTATATGGTCTTAAAAGGGGGCAACAGAAAGAAAGGTCACGTGGTCTAAGCAACTTTGTTCAGAAATCTTCATAGAACATAAAGCATAACTCTTTTAGGTCTATAGAATGGGTCCATTTCCCATCCCTGCTCTCCTCTCCATAGGAATTGCAGCCTCTAAAGGTAGCAAACAGTAGGGATGGGAACAGACCAGGAAAGCCTGATTTGGGGCTCACGAATCACAAACTGAACCCCAAGCCAAATCCCTGCCAGAACTGAACTGGTTTGGATCTCGCTGGTGACGCACTCGCATCACTTCTGGGTGGCATTGGGTGCTGCCCCTGGCTTGTCTCCGTCATCTGGAAGTAACGTAAGTGCGTAGCCCTCACATGCTCACATCACTTCCGGGTGGCATTGGGCACCACCCTGGCACACCACATTACCCGGAAGTGGTGTGG
>NW_015198337.1:0-560 GCF_001447785.1 Gekko japonicus | reverse complement strand
GCTGAACTATATGCATTCTTTCCCCTATCAATGTGTTGTTTGTCCTTTGTTTTTGTACAGAAAGTTTTGTGTGTTTTTATACAAACCGGAGTGAGCTTAGTGGCCAAAGCCAGATAAGTATTTCCAGTGCCACAGCTACCATCTACTGGAAAATTTATCCCCCCCCCCTTGTCTCAGCCTGCACAGCCTGCAATTGTCACACTCCGGGGCAAAAATTTGGAGAAGCCTCCATGCTTTGCTTTTAAAAGGCTTGATTCCACCGTAGCTGAGTCACATTCCCCATTATTCTGGCTTTTCTTTCTGCACTTGAGAACTTCAGCCCCACCAGGAAAAAATTTTTCCCCACCAGCCACAAAATCCTGGCTCCGGAACTGGTCCAGCGGCATCTTTAGAGACCAAGGACAGACTCCTTGTTGTCGTTTGCTGCTACGGATTAACAAGGAAAGCTCTAGGTTTTATTGCGTTTGAGGAAGGCCGGGCTCGACGTGAAGTGTACATACAAATAGATGCTGTATGCGTAGGTGTTGCCTTAAATGTGTGGGTTTGTTTTTTCTTTCAGG
>NW_015198336.1:0-554 GCF_001447785.1 Gekko japonicus | reverse complement strand
TTAAAACCCTTTAAAGTGGCGGTGTCGTATAATCAAGTGCAGATGTAACATAACCGACGGAGACATTCTTACTGAAATACAGGGAGAAGAGGCAAGCAGGGCTTTATTATGATTATGAATTGTCACAGTCAGAGGCTTGACTGGCAGATGGCGTTCTGCGATTCGAGCTCTAGGCAAGTTCTTGGGAATATTATGAGCAGTGTTCCCTCTAAGCTGAGTTAGTGTGAGCTAGCCAACAGTTTTTTAGCCTCCGGCTCACAGATGTCTGTCTTTGCTCAGGAAGGATTGGCTCCAGAAGAGCAAACGGACTTATGCAGCAGCCAAATTGCCTGCTCACACCTTTAATGCCAGAAGCTCGCGAAGTAGCATTTTTGCTCACAAGACTCCACAACTCAGAGGGAGCATTGAAGATTAGTCTCGGCGAAACGCTGCGCGCCCCTCAATGACTACAGAGGATTTCAGGGCAGCTTTGACACACACACACAACTCAGCTATGCATCCAACCCACTGCACCCCCCCAATTACACAGGGATGTGACCCACACGTACACCTCC
>NW_015198335.1:0-554 GCF_001447785.1 Gekko japonicus | reverse complement strand
AACCATGCTGGATCAGACAAAGATCCAACCATCTTTCCAAGAATCCCAGCAGTCGAGCAGAAACTGTCTAGTGGTCCACCAGAAGATCAAGAATGATCTGCTTCCCACCTATTATTAGATACATTATAATTCCAATCGAACTCTACTTCATGCTGTGTTAGTCCACCATATTAGTACTGGATGCTTTTGGCAAAGAAATTGCTTTTGGCAAGGAAATTGCATATCTCTCTGTTACCCGGCTAGCTTTGCCAAAAGACTTGGTGAGAAACTTTGACCATTAGTGCAAAACCAGCCCTAAAGTGTCCCATACTGGCTTCGTATGGTCTGTAGGAAAGTGCCTCATATTTAGACATCGCTCTTCCATGGTCCCTGTACACAGTGAGTCCAAGTGAGTGTTGTATCTTCTGCTTCCTGCATGTGAAGGGAGCAATGAGAGCTGCATTTATGTTCACGGGGTTTTGTGATAGATCCAGGTGGGTAGCCATGTTGGTCTGAAGCAGCAGAACATACTTCGAGTCCAGGACGTCTTTAAGACCAACAACATTTTATTCAAA
>NW_015198334.1:0-556 GCF_001447785.1 Gekko japonicus | reverse complement strand
TGTGATAATTGCACATAATGCAAGTGCAAGAAATCACTATCCTGAATTATCTATCTTGTGTTCAGTCACCATGGGTTATTGCCATCCATCACACAAAGTAGTTTCTCAATAATGGGAGCTAATCTGGGTGATGATTAGTTTGATGTAGGCTGGCTATCACTTCCAAACAGATGATTCAGCATGGGTGCTAATGTGTTAACTCATCTACATATAACGCTTAAATTTAGCTTGTCTACACACAACATAACTAGGGTCAGGTAGAGCCTTCCCAAAGAGGTGGTACTGCAAGTCCCACCTACCCTAGCAAGCCTTTTCTACCACTTTTTCTTTGCCTGATTCCACTTCACTCAGATTCTTCCTGTGTGCTCCAACTCTGCTCATGGAGTTACTTTCTACGAACAATTACAGCTAAATTCATCTTCCTTGTTCAGAGACAATAGACCTCTGCATTACTGGGGACAAAAAAGGGAGAATGTTGTTGTCTTCATGCTCTGTTTGTAAGCCCCTCAGAGGTATTTGGCAAGCCGCTGTTGGAAATGGAGTTGTAGAGTAGAAG
>NW_015198333.1:0-549 GCF_001447785.1 Gekko japonicus | reverse complement strand
ACAAGACTTCTTGGAACAAACTGTGCCTCTTCTTGGCACTGGATATATCCAGTCAGAACTCCAGTAAAGATGCTGAAGCTGCTGTTAGATCAGCAAGAATCCACTCATTGTGATGCCACAACTACAAGGGGGAAATATCTGTATGGAAAAAGTGAATCTCTCATGGGGAAATATGTGTGGTGTGTGTGTATCTTTAAGTAAAGAGTTTAGACAATTCGCTCAGAACAATGTTTAAGCAGTCCTGGATATCCTAGATCGAATGGGATGGTAGAGAGGGCTGTTGGCTCCATCAAACACTACAATATGGGTGGATGAAGACAGGTGGCGAGAAAAAAGGTTGAAAGGCTGGAGAACCACATATGATTGTACAGTATAGCCTGCATTTATTTATTTGTTTACATTATTTACTGTCCACCTTTCTCACTGATACTCAAGGTGGATTACAGAATATAAAACAGTGCAATAAAACAGCATAAATCAACCAGTGAACAATGCAATCGCACCAAGATTACCGAATTATAGAACAAGGTAGACAACAAACTACCTATG
>NW_015198332.1:0-552 GCF_001447785.1 Gekko japonicus | reverse complement strand
CAGCATCTTAACCACTGAGCCACCGCAATACCCCCCCCCCAAAAGTATATTGAACACATTTATCAGAATGAAAATTGCACTATCCCAAATTCGTTTAGTTGTGTGGGGAGAGCGGGGGGAGATCTCATCACTTGTTAGAGACATTTGAGAATGCTCGAAGATCAGAACCGGGTTTTCTGATTGTTTAGCTCTTGCGGTGGAATGTATGTTTATTTACAGTATCTCCAGCTACCCGGTTACAATATGTTCGTTCAATAAGTTAAGAGACTTTAATTGGGCACTGGGGATTACTCTCGTGCTATTCCCAAACCCTTTTTGCTAAAAATACATGAAAAGACTGAGCTACTTATATAGAATCTTGCTCTATCAGGACTGTTACCAGCAACTGAGTTTCCCGTTTGCGGTTTCCGAATATGCCATGCTCAGAATTTCTCCCACAAACAAACACGTCTTCTACAGCTACCTGAAAACTGGTTTTTAGCGTTAAAACACAGTATAGCCACCTGTTCGATTCGGATCTGCATGCATTGGTTTCAGCTCGAGAAAGAAAGC
>NW_015198331.1:0-547 GCF_001447785.1 Gekko japonicus | reverse complement strand
AAGCTCATATCCTACCACAAATTTTGATATTCATTAAGGTGCTACTGGACTACTACTCTTTTGACTACTGTAAGTGATGTGTTGTGTGGCATCATAATTCATGGCATCTGCCCCAGCCCACCATGTAAAGATGTACAGTAGGGGTAGGAAACACAAAGAACAATAGTAGTATGTTATGGGGTGTTTGTGACAAGGCATTAGAAGAGACAACAAACCGACTTATAGTGCATTTCTAAACATAATCACACCCTTTCTAAGCCCATTGACTTCAACAGACTTAGAAGTAAATAACTCTATTTAGGATTGCAGTGGAATGCATAGCAGTCTCATGCCTTGTATGTTAAATCAAACAATTCACTAACTAGACTACACTCGGCCTGAAATCTGAGTTTCCAAAGCCATGCTTGGCAACGTCAAAGATTTGCAGGCAAGCACTGATGGCCCTGATAGATGTCCCGTTCCAGCATTACTCTCACATCACACGAAAACCTTCATTTAAAAACCATAGGCAAGCTGTGAGGCCCCAAGGAGGCAAGGCTCACCAGTA
>NW_015198330.1:0-529 GCF_001447785.1 Gekko japonicus | reverse complement strand
GTGGAGAAGAGTTGACCAAGAGAACTTTTCCCCCCTCTCCCAAAGGACTAGAACTCGAAGACATCCAATGAAGTTGATGGGCAGTAGGTTCAGGACGGACAAAAGGAAATACTTCTTTACACAGAGAGTGATTAAAATGTGGAATTCGCCGCCAGAGGATATAACGATGGCCGCAGCAATAAACGGCTTTCAAAGGGGACTGGATAGATTCATGGAGGAGAAGTCTATCAGTGGCTGCTAGCCATGGTTACTGAGGTGAACCTCCACATTCAGAGGCACTAAACCTCTGAATCCCAGGGCCAGGAGGCAACCTCAGGGTAAGGCCTCGGCCTCTCTGCCCTGTTGTTGGCCCTCCTGAGGAACTGGCTGGCCCTTGTGTGAGACAGGAGGCTGGACTAGAGGGCTGATGTTCTTAAGCCAGATGCACCTAAATAAAACCACACAGCTGTTGGGTTGAATCTGTTCTGCGAGCCACGGAGGCACTTTCCTCTGATGGCATACCCCTGAAGCCAGAGGCTGTTGTCTCAGG
>NW_015198329.1:0-553 GCF_001447785.1 Gekko japonicus | reverse complement strand
TAGTTCAGATGCATTTTCTTTATTTTCATTATCACTTGCAGTCCAGCAGTGTTTCTTTCTAATCTCCCTTTGAAATTCCTTTGTAAGAGAACTGCTACTTCTCTGCAAGGTTTAAATGTTCCCCCCACACACACTGGTTAAAATGTTCCCCCCACCTCTGTAGACTTATTTCCATTTATTCTTTGTATCCTCCTGGACTAAATCCTCCTGGACCTAACTGAGACCTAGGTTTCCTGTCTCATTACCAATGCTGATAACTCCATGTGTACTACCCATCTGTATATCACACCTAATCCAATCAAGCCTACTGTTGCCATTCGGCATCTGAAATCAGCTTTATAAAGTTTATACCTCTGGTACCATGTGTTATGTTTTATGGCACACATGCCCCGGCCTGACAAAGTGACATTTATGTCAGATCCGGCCCTCATAACAGATGAGTTTGACACCTCTAAGCTACACTCTCAACGTTGTTAATAAAATCAGTAGTATGTTTATGTCATAAACATAAACACAACGTCAACAAGAAGGGAGTTTAAAAATAAATAGGGCA
>NW_015198328.1:0-552 GCF_001447785.1 Gekko japonicus | reverse complement strand
CAACCGCCAGACGGTCAGATGTAACCATCCAGGAGGCAAGGTTGTTCTCCGCCCATAGGAAGAGTCTTGACGCCTCCAGTCGCAGGCGAGAGGATTTGGAGCCCCCTTGGTGATTTATGTATGATTTGGTTGCAATGTTGTCTGTCCTGACTAACACATGGCCACCCGAAATGTGAGGATGGAAGTGTAGCAGAGCCAATCTGACCACCCACAATTCCAAAACATTTATCGGAAGTGTACGTTCCTGCTTGGACCAGCGGCCCTGCGTCAGGATGTTGAGATGAACTGCACCACAGCCTGAAAGGCTGGCATCTGTGACCACCCGTTTCCAGTCCATCACATAATAGGTGAGCCCCTTTAGTAAATTCGATAGCTTGGTCCACCAGGAGAGGCGGACCTGACAAACGCAGTAATCTCGATGATAACATCTTCCCTGCGCATGATCTATAGTTGAAAAGGTTTGAGAAGATGTTGTAATTGTCTTGAGTGGAGGCGAGCCCAGGGGATCGTGTCTATGCAGGAGACGAAGAGGCCCATTAGTCTGGCCAGAGT
>NW_015198327.1:0-555 GCF_001447785.1 Gekko japonicus | reverse complement strand
TACACCTAACAGGCCTCCATGTTGTAGCAGTGGTGCCCTTTCTCAAAATTCCAAAAGTGCCCACAGGCTCAAAAGGGATCCATCCTGTCTGATCTATACAGTATTTTTCCCCCTGCAGTAGCCTGTCTTCTGCTGATTCAGTCAGTGTACTCACAGTTCAGAATACCCCTCCAGTGACTGTGTGTGCAGTGCCTTAATGTCCATGTGCATACATGCATGCACAAGAGGCACGTACAAGATGCAAATCTCAACCAGCACTGGCTCAGTTAACGTAGTTTGGATTATGTGTATACCAGTCCAACAATGGACCCACACACTTCTCAGAGACCTACACACTTCCAGATATTTAAGTGCTTATGGAGCTTCAGCACCAGGTTAAGCCATCACTAGGTAATTCTAACGTGAAAATTGTTCTCCGCTCCCTCCAGGTGAGTCTCTGAGATGGGAGTGTAATAGTGGGAGGAGACAAGGAAGCCATATTGGCATAAGGAAGCCATGTGCTGTTGACTTCCCCAAATCCCAAAGAGAGATCACCCCAGATTCCCCTGCTTGTTA
>NW_015198326.1:0-571 GCF_001447785.1 Gekko japonicus | reverse complement strand
GATTTAAAAATGCAAATACAGATTCGACTTAACAGTGCCATCCAAAGCAGAGTTACGCCTTTTTAAGTCAATTGAAGTCAATAGACTTAGAAGGATGTAACTATACTTAAGTTGGCATCACAAGCAGGGCAACAGGGACCCTGATGAAAGGAAATACTTTTTCAAAAATGTGGGGACAGAATGGACTGTACCATTATAAACTGCAGGGGAAATTTTACATTAACAATTCCCTGAAACTGACAAATTAGCACAGCATGTGAGCAGTGTTCCCTCTAAGTTGAGTTAGTGTGAGCTAGCTCACAGTTATTTTGTCCCCAGCTCACACACTTTTGTTTTCGCTCAGGAAGGATGGCTCCAGAGCAAACTAATTTATGCAGTTGCCAAATCGCTCACTCACAAGTTTAATACCTAGCAGCTCACAAAGTAGAGTTTTTGCTCACAAGACTCCACAGTTTAGAGGAAGTATTGCTTGTAAGGGACTATACTGGAATTTTTCTCCTTGATGTTTTAAGTCTGTGTGCAGGAACTTTTCACATGAGGGGGCATAAAAAATGTTACTTGCTCACCTGCA
>NW_015198325.1:0-555 GCF_001447785.1 Gekko japonicus | reverse complement strand
TTTGCATCCACATTGGGGAGAAAGGAAGAGGTAAATCCCTTTGAAGATCAGGGCCTCTCTGACTGCACACTATTTACTGTGAAAAGTGTTAGAGGAAACCTCCTATCCTATGGCCAGTATACCCATGGAAGAACTATGAATACTGCCTTCTTTGTAACCCCTAGAGGTGTGAAGGCCTGGCAAATGCCCAAAATTAAAATAACAACAAAAAGGGATGGATCCAACTGTTCTCTTAAGTAGCCTTCATCTAACTAAAGTGTCTCTTCCTCTGATCCCCTGATTTAAGTGGCTTTTCCTCCAATGGAAGAGCCACTTAAGTTGGAAGAAGTCTCCTTAGACTGGAGGAAGACTTAAAACTTGAGCAAAAAAGAAAGGTGGGGTATAAATATGTTAAATAACTGAATAAACTTTGCTCACTGGAGTGGTATAATAGGAGTACAAACTGGCTCAAAATATTTTGTGTGTGAGGGCTTTTGTGTGTGAGGGCTTCAGAAAAGTTCTGATGGGAAAAGTGGGAAATCAGGAGAGGGCTGAAAATAGTATCTTATGAATTTT
>NW_015198324.1:0-560 GCF_001447785.1 Gekko japonicus | reverse complement strand
GCATTGGAAATCTTGGATTGCTCCTTTATCTCCTTGGAGAATTTGTAGATGGGGGGGGGGATCATGAGGCTTCTCTCAAAAGCTTGTTCTCCTCCTCCCCATATTTACCTGAGAGGTGGAGGGGAATCTGAGTGCGTATGAGAGGGCTTGTCCCACTTGCACCCTCCTTTCTGTCATACAGGAAGGCATGCCACCCCCCAAGTTGTTCCTTCCCTCTTTCTGCCTGAGGCTTGAGTTACACAGGGTCAAAATATGCTCAGTTATGTGTGTGCTCTATCTCTCACACTTCCTTGCCGTAGCCCAGTTAGAAGTCTTTGGTCTCTTTGTGGACTGAGATCAGGCTTAGTAATAAATCAAATAACAATGGGGGGAGAGTGAGCGCAATACTTTCAGAGTAAATAGTAATATTTTTTTTCAAATCAGACTCTTTTTGGCCTAAGGAGCTTCCTCAGTGGTACAGATAAATAAAATACAAACCTTAAGGTTCTAACCTGAGCCTGAATGTCAGATCATTTATTAATTAAACAATACTCTCTTCATTTTGCCTGATTTCCTTCCTG
>NW_015198323.1:0-565 GCF_001447785.1 Gekko japonicus | reverse complement strand
AAGATGTCAGATCTAGAGTTTTGATCATTGTTTGGAACTGGCAGTAGGCCTGCCACCCATGGGAGCCAGAAATAGTCTAGATGAGCCACAGGGTATTCTTAACAGTTACTAAGAATTTGCTCTCCCTCAATCCCCATTTCCACCGGTGTGTGTGATGTTCCAGTTCCTGCCAGCCCTACCTGCTGCTCATTATTCATCTGTGAATAAAAGAACATAAGAGAAGCCACTGTTGTATCAGGCCAATGGCTCATCCAGTCCAACACTCTGTGTCACACAGTGGCCAAAAAACCAGGTGCTAAACCAGGTGAACTTTCGGCATGCGGTTAGTAACCTTGGACATTTGGTGTTTCTACTAATCCCACATTCCCCCCACCCACAAGCATCTTTTGGTATGCCACTTCCTGCCAACCTTACCTGCCACAGATTGTTCATTAAAGCCATACAATAACATTTACTCCCAACAAGACTGCAGCAGTAGTACTGTCTACTCTGACTGGCTGTCGCTCTCCAGAGTCTCAAGTGGAGGTCTTTGTCAGAAAAGCATAAGAAGAGCCCTGCTGGATCA
>NW_015198322.1:0-560 GCF_001447785.1 Gekko japonicus | reverse complement strand
TCTCCAGGGTATAAGCTTTTGAAAGGCAAGGCTCCCTTCGTCAGATACAAGTACGAAACAAAGTTGAGATTCATAAAAAAATGCAAATAGGTTAAGCATAAAGGGGAATGGAAGATGCATCCTACTTTTTCGAATTTCATTTCTTTTGAATTTCAAAGACACAATAAACAAATGAACAACTAAGTGCATTCCGGTGTCCCCTCCGGAGTCTACAAAGTCTCAGTCAATGGTTTTGATCCAGGTGGTAGACAGTCTGTTAAATATGGCTTCTCTTCACATGATTACTGAAGCAAGGCCCTCCCACTGAGAAGAAAAGCTGGACTCCTTTGAGGACAAAATTAGCTGGATCTGGACCAGCTACCAGAAGAGGCTGCACAGGATTAAAGGGAGGACAGTGTGATAATTTTCCTTGGAGATAATTCTCATCTGCTGCTTCTGATAAAGTTGCTGTTGTGTGCCGTAGTTACCAGGAGACTGAGTTATGCACACACTCAGACCATCCTATCCCATAATACAATATCATAAATCATCAAAGAAAATAATAATGGAGGAGGAGGAGG
>NW_015198321.1:0-571 GCF_001447785.1 Gekko japonicus | reverse complement strand
TCCTCCTCCTCTTCTCCTTCTCCTTCTATAACATTTCACTACTTATTCTTTCTCCCATTTCCAAGGAAAATAATGTGATGTCAATTAAAAGGGCCCTTAGGTTTTTTTCTGCCTATTGGCAGTTGTAAATTGTGATTTTAGTACATGGCTTTTAAAGTATTTTATGCTTTTTAAAGCTCTGTTTAAATTGCAAGCTGAAACTCACAAGTCAGTACGTAAAGCTACATACGCTATACTACTGACAACTGACACACTAAGCAGCTGCATACTCCCACCCTACACACTCACTTCCATCGCTTCCTTGTATATTGAGGTAGGGCAATAGCCTCCGACATATTTGACATATGTTCATCTGTACTCTTTAATCATAACCTTACAAGGTTGTTATGATGATAAAATGGAAGAGGGGAGAACAATGTAAGGCACTTTGGGTCCCCAGTGGGGGGAAAGGCAGGGTATGAAGTAAATAAATTAATGTTTCCCAGCTGTTCTAAAAAGTATTTATGGACCTTTTCGTTACTTTGCTGTTTAAAGGCATTCTTTAGTTCTGTTCCCTTTTTCACCTCGGTCT
>NW_015198320.1:0-558 GCF_001447785.1 Gekko japonicus | reverse complement strand
GCTGAAACGTCCCGTCTGAACGCACCCATAGTGTGGCAGCATAAGTTAACGTTACGTCAGAAGTGGCTCGATGGCACACATATATAAAGAAGGATTTTGGGTAATTCTGTCAAGTGGATCGCTAGTATTCTCCCCACATTTCTCATTAGGGCCCCTGACCTAGAGGATGTGGCCTCCTGAGGTTACCCAAAGGATTCTTTAAGATGGCGACCATCTCTAAGGATGCCCAGTGAGTTCAGTGCAGAGATGAGATCTGAACCAAACACTTCCTGGTGGATTCAAATCGAAGGGTTAAAACAGCCAAAACAAAGTTCACATACATGGGCAGGCCTGATTTGGGCTGTGGCAGTACAGGGAGGTCAAAGGGAATAAAACCCTTCAATATCTGTATGGCTTGTCAAAGTTGCCACCCACCCACTTTTAGCTCTTTCCAGAAAAACAGGCATTCTAAACAACCTTCTTCTCTGTAAAAACTTTTGGAAATAAGTGGGTAGTAAATGCCTGCCTCAATTCAACTTATGGGGGGGGAGGAATGTTACAATACAACAGAGCTACCTT
>NW_015198319.1:0-708 GCF_001447785.1 Gekko japonicus | reverse complement strand
GCCTTGGTCAGGAGGCGGTGTGTGTGTGTGTGTTATAAAGGATGTTTCTAAAGGACGCAGAGGTGCAGTGCTTGATTAATTAGAGGTGTAATCAGCTTGATTAAAGCAGCAAAGTTTAACCACTGGGCAAAAATACAAATGAAACCTCCAGTGCAATCACATGTCCAGTAGTACTTCTCTCTGGTCAACTATATATTCTCCTGAGATTGTATAGCCAAATGTTCCAAATGAAGTGTTCCTTAAGTTAAAAGCAGTGTTGATAAAAAAAAATTTCCCATACCTTTTTAAAACAGTTGTTTCTCATTGGAGCCAAAGGTTTCGTGTGCAAGGCACAGTTCGTCAGACAGAAGCTATTGAAGTTTTCACAGCTACTAGGAGGCTCGTCATTAGCTCTTGTCTTAATTTGGGTACGTTTGTTTCATGCCATTCATCCAGGAATACAAGATTATGACTAGATGGTACCTAACGCCTGAAAGCCTGGCTAAGATAACCTCGGCTCACTCACCTACTTGCTGGAAGCAATGTGGAGAATTGGGCTCCTTTGCCCATTGTTGGTGGGAATGCAGTGTTATTTCTGTCTCCTGGCAAGATATCTGACAACAAATAGAACTAATCACTGGCTATACTGTACCATTCACTCCAGAATTGATCTCCCTGGATGACCGGCATGACCCCCTTTTTTGCTGTCACTTATTTTGTGCATGTGCC
>NW_015198318.1:0-560 GCF_001447785.1 Gekko japonicus | reverse complement strand
TGCACATGGGAGGGGCTCCTCCCCCACTCATTTTACTTTCTAGTCCATGGCGTAGGAGCTTTCTTTTTAGATTGGCAATTACGCTCTAATCCTACTCACAGTTCATATTCGGTCTTGTGACCTCACTGTAGCTCTGTTTAAACCGCTCTATCTCCAGCGCTTGTCCTGGTCAGCATCGCTAGTTTCATATGGACCTACAGCAGGAGGACTGTTGGGATGGAGAAGTGCCTCAATTCCCCAGCATCGCGCTGGTGAAGAGGCCACCTCTCAAAAGTCCCATGGCTAGGAGCCTTTCAACCAGGTCCCCGGGGGGGGGGGGGTAGCAAGACATCGCCCCCCTCCTATCTGCTGGTGTGCAGATTTCATCCCCAAGAGATGAGTCTGTTCAGCATGCCACCATAAACCAGAAGTCTCCCCCACCTTCTTCAACTAACCTCCCAGGCTTAAGGACACATAGAGTCATTTTGCAAAGCACCAGAAGCCAACAGATCACCTCTAGCATGATGCTGAGGCCGGTTCCCCCCCACACATACCTTCTTCAACTAACCTCCCAGGCTTAA
>NW_015198317.1:0-556 GCF_001447785.1 Gekko japonicus | reverse complement strand
TTAGAGGGAACACTGTCTCGTAGTTCTTTATGTAGTAGGCGTAAACACACACGAAGTGGCCTTCTACTGAATTGGACCCTGGGTCCATCAAGGTCAGTCTAGTCTACTCAGACTGGGAGCGGCTCTCCAGGGTCTCTGCAGCAGAGGTCTTTCACGTCACCTGCTGACCGGTCCTTATAACTGGAGACACCAAGGATTGAACTCGAGATCTTCTGCCTGCCAAGCAGATGGTTCTACCTCTGAGCCATAGCCCCTTCCTAGACAAAAGAGGCTCTAAGCTCCCTCTAAGCTGTGGAGTCCTGTGAGCAAAAAGTTCTGCTTTGTGAGCTCCTGGCATTGACGTTGTGCGTGCGCGATTTGGGCTACTGCATAAATGAGTTTGCTCTGGAGCCATCCTTCCTGAGTGAAGACAAAACTGTGAGCCGGAGGCTAGAAAGCTGTGAGCTAGCTCACACTCACTCAGCTTAGAGGGAACACTGCTGGTAACCGGTGGCCTGGCTTCTTTCTATGGGTGAGCAATGCTTTCTGTATCAGCAGGGGTCATTTTGTAGAAAAA
>NW_015198316.1:0-561 GCF_001447785.1 Gekko japonicus | reverse complement strand
TCACTTAGGAGGTGTCCCTCCTTACGCACGACTTTTCCCACGGGGGAGTACTCTGTTTTAGTAAAATAGTCCATTTATTTCGAACTCACGTTCATTGTTGGTCATGTCTTGACCCTGCTCTCTTCATACGCTATTCCCCTCGATCTCCTGTGCTTGTCCCGGTTAGATTGGCTTGTTCTCTAAACTCTCCCCATTGGACCATCAGGGTGGAGGGAAGCCTCTATTCTCCAGCATCAAGCCGTCGAAGAGGCTAACCCTCAAAATCCCCCTGGCCTGGAACCCTTCACAAGGGCTGCATGGGAGTGCCACTTGAGGTGGCACCCCTCCAAGCCGAGGGTGTGCTAGTCGCCTCCTTGGGCATCGAGGAGACCGACCGCCATCGCTGATCCACCCACTGGAAGTCCTACCATAGAGTGTTAAGAGTTACAGATTTGTCTTTGAGTGGTTCAGGGCTACAGCCATAAGGAACACTTAGATTTCTTTGTCAAAACCAGGATTTTGATTTAACAGTTTCCATTTAAGAATGACAGCATCTGTTTAGAATAAGAAAATACCAGTTGG
>NW_015198315.1:0-570 GCF_001447785.1 Gekko japonicus | reverse complement strand
CTTTGTAATAAAACAGCTAATTTGAGGTTACTTATTGAATGTCCTGGAAGGCTGAAGTGTTCTCCTACAGGTTTATCAGTCTTGTGATTCTTGATGTCAGATTTGTGTCCATTTATCCTTTGACATAGGGTTTGACCTCTTTGCCTTATGTAGAGAACTGGGTATTGTTGGCATTTAATGGCATACACAATGTTAGGAGATGAGCATGTGAATACACCTGAGATGGTGTAGTTGATGTTGCTTTTGTTATATGTATAGACTGGTAACTTCCATTTCATTGTATCTGAAGAAGTGGGTTTGCAAACTAAGCATATAACTGGAATAAAACTTTGTTAGTGTTAAAGGTGTCACTGGACTCAAACTTTGTTTTCGTATTTATATGACAATGTAATGGTTTTCTTTATCAGTGTTCAGCCTCAATTACTAATTACACATTGAGACTTATATGCATTAGTATTTAGTTACATGTGTGTGTGTGTTTTGATAAAGTGATGATAACTTGAGGTGGGTACCCATGTTTGTCTGCAGTAGAAGAACAAGGTTTGAGTCCAGTAACACCTTTATGTCTAT
>NW_015198314.1:0-555 GCF_001447785.1 Gekko japonicus | reverse complement strand
AAAGGTGCCTGCAGGCTCAAACAGGTTGGAGACCCCTGCTGTAATGCTGCACTGTGGCTCTGTAGGAAAAGGAAAAGAGTCCTGTAAGCGGTTAGAGACAGGTTGCCCCCTGCCATTTTGAACACAAAGCTTAGCTCTCCCCGATTCCCATAGAGGCTGTGGGGCAGTGTCCAGGTGGACACTGCCCACACCCACCTGCAGATTCCCTTTGACCCTAATCGAAGTAGTTTTACGTTTAATCTGGTTTACATGGGAGAAATAAAGGGGCCAGACAAGTTGTGCCTGAACTGAGCACAGCGTCCTCCAGATGGTCTCAAATACCGTGGGGGCTTCCCAGCGCGCTTTTTTTTGGGGGGAATCCCACTGTTCTATTGAAGAAGCATTGCAAGCTCATGCGCGTGCACACACACACAGAGATCTCTGGAGTATGTGGGGGTGGGACCACTAAAACCGCTCCTGTTTGTTACAGTGGTGGGCCGTCAAGTCGCTCCCAACCCGTGGAGACCTGATGAATTCATGTCCTCCGAAATGTCCTGTTGTTAACGGCCTTGCTCA
>NW_015198313.1:0-554 GCF_001447785.1 Gekko japonicus | reverse complement strand
TCCTGCAGGAAATGACCCCTGGTCTTTAGCATCTACCTTTCACAGTTTTCTTTTGGGTCACTGTTCCTACAAAAGGGGACACGTGCAGATTTTGGTGTAGTGCCGGCTGACTCAGCATCCCCACTGGCTGGCTCAGACAGGTGACCCAAAGGCATCCAAGAATGGTGTTTCGGTAGCCTTTACCAACTACCCCATGGCTCCTCCTTTAGAAGGACCCAGTTTGGAAATCACAGCTCTATGAACTGGCCTTGGAAGAGCAGTTCCTAAACCTTGTCTTCCCTCCTCCAGACTCAATCTTTCCTGAAAGCCTTCCATGGAACACCCTCAGCCCATCTTCGCTACACCCTAGGTCTGCCAGCCCTGAGTTGGGATACACCTGGAGATTTGCAGGTTGGGATCTGGAGAGGGCAGGCACCTCGGCAGATTATAATGCCACAAAGCCATCCGCTAAAGCAGTTGTTTTCTCCAGGGAAACGGCTGGTCCTCTGGAGATACGCTGTAATAGCGGGAAAACTCCAGATGCCCCCTGGAGGTTGGCAACAGTGTTCCCTCTA
>NW_015198312.1:0-570 GCF_001447785.1 Gekko japonicus | reverse complement strand
TCCAAACTCTCCCTTCCATTTGTTGAAGTAATGACCTCTACCTGAGGTTAGGTAGAGGGACAAAAGGAGTTTGGTATTAGAATCCAAGGGGAGAAGGAAGACTTTGAGAGCCTTCACAACTTATATTTCCAAGAGAGCCAGTGTTTAAGAGTGGTGGACTCTAATCTGGAGAACTGAGTTTGATTCCTCACTTCTCCACATGAAGCCTGCTGGGTGACCTTGGGCCACTCACAGTTCTCTCAGAACTCTCTCAGCCCCACCTACCTCACAAAGTGACTGTTGTGGGGAGAGGAAGGGAAGGTGATTGTAAGCTGCTTTGCAACTCCTTAGAGTAGAGAAAAGTGGGTTATAAAAACGACTCTTCTTCTTCTTCTAGTATGTCCAGGGTGCCTCAGTTGAAAATGGAACTGATGAGGTATCAGGAAACAAATAGCGCTGGGGGAAGGTTCTGCCTTGCACACAGCTGACTGACTGGTTGGCAGACTGCCCTGTCAACACAACTGGTGCTGCTGTAACAGCTACATTGGGTTGGGCACTGCCCATGGCACTGCTAACAATGTTATTTCAGGT
>NW_015198311.1:0-563 GCF_001447785.1 Gekko japonicus | reverse complement strand
TGCACCTAACTTCAGTTGTAGCACCATAGCACTCCCCCCTCCCCCATTTAGCTGTAAAATCCTGGAGTCGTTCACTAAACACAGTCTTATTTCTATTCTAGTTTTATGTTACACTCAGGGCCGGCTCACCCGCTAGGTGAACTAGGCATTCGCCTAGAGCACGAGCTGGCCTGAGGGGCGCCAAACCGGACCCAACCCCCCCACCAAAACCCCCCAGCTCCCACCAAAACCCTAGTGAAGAAGCCCTGCTTTCCACCTGGCACATGCCTCAGTGCCCCTCTGGCCCCGGCCCCGCCAAAAGTAGCCCCGCTGCTTCGCTGGCCTGCCTTGAGTCGCACCACCCCATAGTAAAGAAGCCCTCCCGGCGGCCCGCCTCGCATGTCTCAGCGCCCCTCTGGTCCGGCCCCGCCAAAAGCCCCAGCGTGCCGCCCAGAAGAAGCCCGGCTGCTTTGCTGGCCTGCTTTGAGTCGTGCCCCCCTCAGCCAAAGAAACGGGCACCTGAGTCGCGCACGTTTCCTCCAGAGACTGCCGGAGGGCTCACCTCGCACCTTCCCTCAACTAGT
>NW_015198310.1:0-564 GCF_001447785.1 Gekko japonicus | reverse complement strand
GACATGGCAATTGGATGTGTTGTCCAGCACAAAGTTTCTAAATCTCTGGAAATCTCTCTCATTTCACCTAGATACAAGTGGCTGGGGAAGGGGAGAGAGAGAGAGAAAGCATGCCTTCTCTCTTTCTTTCCTTTGCTACCCCTCACCTGACCCACTGTTGGGTAACTTTAATTAGTAATCTAATTAAGTTCCCTGCTCCGTGCTCACCTGCCCCAGTGCGCTGGCCCCCGCCTCACCAGCCAAACATTTCTGGCTGTGTGGGCTGGAGGGCGGAGAGGTATGTGGCCTTTGGCTGGGGGTCTGCCTCCCCTTTGCCTTCACACTTCTAGAACAAAGGCCTGACTTCAACAGGATGCTGGCATGACAAAAGTTACCCTCGTATCTGGGTGAAACGGGAGAGATTTCCCGATGTTTGGAAACCTTGCACTGATTTCCTGGTGGAGCAGTGAAGACATGCGCGGAGGTACTAACGGGCTGAGTGAGGGCCAATAAACTAAACCTCAGTCCATGGCTAGACTGGAGGCGCTGTTGGTGCACCAGGGAGTGAGGAGTCTATCAGTGGCT
>NW_015198309.1:0-578 GCF_001447785.1 Gekko japonicus | reverse complement strand
TCCATAAGAGAGCATAAAGCTCCTTGCTGAATAACAGTTGGAGCATCAATGATGGTGCAGACCTTGTCGGGCGTCAGATGGAGCCTTGAGTGTCGACCGAGAACCCCAGGAACTTGACTCTCAGAACTCCCAGGAAGTATTTTTCCCGCTTCGTCTTCGCTCCTGCCAACCTAGCATTTTGAAAGCAAGAACTGGCAAGTAGATAAATAGGTGCTGCTTCAGTGGGGAAGGTGACAGCGTCCCGTGCGCCTCAGCATCTAGTCATGCCGGCCACATGACCACAGAAATGTCTTCGAACAGCGCTGGCTCTTCGGCGTGGAAACGGAGATGAACACTGCATCCCTAGAGTCGGATTCGACTGGCTTTCGAGCAAGGGAAACCTTTACCTTTAAGTTTCTGGCAGCTGAGGCTTCTTCTCGAGGATGGAAATAGAAAGTGGTATTTGTAAGACTGGTTCGGTCCGAGGCTGCTGGGTCTTGAGGTCTGACCAAATTTGAGATGACAACATCATTGCTCAGCAGGTTGTAGGGCATCTTTCCATACTTAGTCTGAATTTCTAGCACTCAACCTCTCTCTTG
>NW_015198308.1:0-661 GCF_001447785.1 Gekko japonicus | reverse complement strand
AGGCCACCCGGCAGAAACCAGGAGCAGCGGGGAGAAATACCACAGTGTCTCTGGGCCATAGTAGCGGGAGACCACGCTACTGAGATAGCTGGCCGCCAAATTTGGGTGGTGTTCCCATCTTGGATGACTAATATAGGCACAGCACTGTGTTATAGGATGGAGTTTACTGTGGTTTTAAATTTTGTTTTTTATTATAATTTTTATTGTATTTTATATCTCGCCTTGGCCGCATGTGAGCCGCCCTGAGTCTTTGGGAGGGTGGGATACAAATCAAATAAATAAATAAATAGTAAGAGAAAGAGAGCGAGACGAAAAAAGAGGGAGAAACTCACTGAAAATGTCGAGACAGTGTGCGACTGCAATAGAAAAAGGCCAACGCTATGCTGGGGATTATTAGGAAGGGAATTGAAAACAGATCAGCCAGTACCGTATTGCCCCTGTAGCGTATTGCACCTGTATAAATCGATGGTGCGACCTAATTTGGAGAACTGCGTACAGTTCTGGTCACCACACCTCAAAAAGGACATTTTAGCACTGGAAAAAGTGCAGAAAAGGGCCATTAGAATGACCTGATGCGTTTCCACCCTGTTGGGGCCTCTTCTGCTGTCTGCTGGAGGACACTCTAGCTCTGACTTAGCCACGCAGGTGCTTTTTGGACCTA
>NW_015198307.1:0-588 GCF_001447785.1 Gekko japonicus | reverse complement strand
TCTTCTTCTTCTTCTTCTATAATTGCATTACATCTGACACAGGATGGGGATACAGACTCAGCCTATATTTTATTTTATGTTATCACATTTCTATCCCGCCCTTCCCCACAAGCGATCTCAGAGCGGCTTACAACAACCCATGAAAAGAGTTAAAATACAATACAGAAGTCCAATTTAAAATATAACATATCTAATGCTCCCTCTAAACTGTGGAGTCTTGTGAGCAAAAATTCAAGTTTATGAGCTACTGGCATTAAAGTTGTGAGCGAGCGATTTGGCCACTGCATAAATCAGTTTGCTCTGGAGCCCTCCTTCCTGAGCTAAGGCAAAAAATCTGTGAGCCGGAGGCTAAAAAACTGTGAGCTGGCTCACACTGACTCAGCTTAGAGGGAACGGGGATCTAGGCTATCCAGGATGGCAGTCAACACAAAGCCCTGGGTGTACCTGCCCTCCATGCACAGAACGGTCAGAAAGTTGGTTAGGTGGTCATCAAACCCCATCGGTAGTGTGTGTGCATACAGAAAGAGAGAAGTGGGGTGAAACGGGGAGGCCAAAGAAATAGACACCCACCACCTCAACCAAAGGCCT
>NW_015198306.1:0-508 GCF_001447785.1 Gekko japonicus | reverse complement strand
CCTGGAGGAAGAGCTGCTGCCCTGGCGAATGGTCTGCTGAACAACACCCCCCCCCTTTTTCCTTTGTCTGCCACTTGGAGGCCGTGCTTCACAGCCCTTTGGTTTGCACCTGCATCAGAGTCCTGCCTTTCGATCTTCCTTACTCTCTCTGTGTGTGTGCTCTCTCTCTCTCTCTCTCTCCCTGGCTCTCATTTGCTCTCTCTCAGTATATAGTCCCAAATTCAGTGATGTTGGGAATTCAGGGTTTTTTCCCCTGCCTCCCCACAGCACCGTGGCATGTTCGTGTACCTCCTGAGTTTCTCCAACTTTCCCCCCAGTCTTTCTAAAATCTGCTTTGCTCATGCCTGCATGCCTGCTGTGTGGGCGGGAAAGCTCCGATCTCCCTGGTCCTGCCAACATTGCAACCTCCAGGCAACCATTTCCTCTCCCTATCGCAGAGGGTTTTTCTTGTCTTTTAAATCTTCCTCATCACTTCCTGCCTCCTCCACTCGCGGCTGCTGGGTGACCT
>NW_015198305.1:0-569 GCF_001447785.1 Gekko japonicus | reverse complement strand
TGCTGTTTAATAAATGTTTGAGTTGCTTCTGTCTCTGTTTTACTGTCATTTGGCAGATATACCCCCCACACGTACACTAAGTACTACTCTCAGCTTTCTTCAACATGGACCATAATGGGAGAGGGTTGAGAAGAGGGATGGGGGGAGGGATAGGCTCATACGAATATAAGAGAAGTCATGTTGGATCAGGTCAATGGCCACTCAGTCCAACACTCTGTTGGGAACCAATATATTCCGGTTCAGGGACTGTTCCCTAACGGTTTCTGGTCTGACATTTCAGACAGAACCGTTTTAGTAATGGTTCCCTACCGGAATATATTTTCACTTTCAGACAGAAATGCTTCTGTCCCGTTAGGGAAGCGTTTCTGAACCGTTCTACCTGCAAACTGCTTCAAAGTGGTCTTCACTTTTCTATACTGTTTCTGAAGTGCTACGGGGTGCTGTGTAAAATGCCCCGTAGCGCTTCCTCCTGCGTTACTTTTTCGCCCGTGCGGGCGATCTCTGGCTTTTTTTTTTAAAAAAAAATGTTTGTTTTAGAGGGCTATAGTGCTATAGCACTATAACACAAC
>NW_015198304.1:0-571 GCF_001447785.1 Gekko japonicus | reverse complement strand
AATATAAACAAATAAAAACTTTCCAAAGCAAAAAGCCAGTCCTGGATTCCAAAATAGCTTCTCCTATCATAGGACACTGCATGGCTTGTGATTGCCCCCCATGGTAGCTATTTTGTAGTTCAGGGGACCCCAACCTTTTTGAGCTTATGGGCAATTTGGAATTCTGACATGGCATGGTGGACACAGCAACAAAATGGCTGCCACAGGAGGCGGAGCCAACCACAAAATGATTGCCACAGCTTCAATAACACAGTGCAGATCCTTGATGATGGCAACTGCTACCAAAGCTACATTTTTAAAAATCTGCACAGCCAATCAAATCTCTAATAGTCCATCAGAAGCCTTACTGGGCAACAGCCCTACCTGGCCCCGCACACTTCCTAAAAACATCTGACTTTCTTCTAGACCACTTGTTCAAGATAAGTACTAGGACTGCTATCTGGCTTTAGTCCTGGTTCCATCCGGCCAACCATTTATAAGAAAGCATGCTTAGTGTTTCACCCTGAAGTGTTTGTGCTATGGCATCCTGTGGCAATCCATCGATTCCCCTATGATAAACGACATTTACATG
>NW_015198303.1:0-662 GCF_001447785.1 Gekko japonicus | reverse complement strand
CAGCCATCAAATCTAGCAGTAGGCTAGTCGGAGAGTTTGCGATGTGCTCAGTGAGCCAGTTTGGTGTAGTGGTTAAATGTGCAGACTCTAATCTGGGAGAACCGGGTTTGATTCCCCACTCCTCCACTTGCGGCTGATGGATGACCTTGGGCAAGCCGTAGTTCTGTCAGAGCTGTTCTCTCAAGGGCAGTTGTCTCAGAGCTCTCTCAGCCCTGCCTACCTCACAAGGGTGTCTGCTGTGGGGAGGGGAAGGGAAAGGAGTTTGTAAGCCGCTCTGAGACTCCCAAGTGAAGGGCGGGGTATGAATCCAATCTCCTCCTCCTCCTCCTCCTCCTCCTTCTTCTTCTTCCATGGGAGTAGTGGGGATTCAAGGTCAGGTTGCCCAGGGTCCCAGTTGACCACTCTGTCCACTGCTCCACACTGGCGCTAGGGCAGGAAGGATTTGGGGATGGGAGGGACCTCAGTGGGGTACAATACTAGAGAATCCACCCTCCAAAGGAGCCATTTGCTCCAAGGGAACTGATCTCTAGAGTGGGAAGATCAGTTATAACTCTGGGAGTTCTCCCGGTCTCACCTGGAGGGTTGGCAACCGTTGTCCTGGACACTAGACAGTCATAGTCTTATATGCATTTCCCCGCTCACTGAAGCCCAGGAATGAATCT
>NW_015198302.1:0-580 GCF_001447785.1 Gekko japonicus | reverse complement strand
CAGCAATAGACAAGGAGGCAAAGAGCTAGCGACTAAGGAGAGAGACAAAGGTGACTGTACAACAGATGCACTTATAAGCCAAGGAAGGAAACAGAGGTGGCATCTATATAATACATGACAAGCATACACTGTGCTTCAAGTCCTTTTCTGGGACATAGACTCAAACACAGAATTAGTGAGGGAACATTCCTGTGAGTTTCCCACAGGTTCCTGCTTGTTTATATACAGCTTGGAACCTGACCCTAAAGCGTGGATCATCATAAGAAAGAAATATAAATTCAGATGGCACCATTTGGCCATAGACATCCCACTTCAACTTACAGACATTATCGAACACAATTTCGCGCCACTCACCAAAACAATTAATGACCTCCCTTCACGCGGGAACACCTTGATGTCATCCGGGATGGAAAAAATACAGATTATTAAGACAGTCATCTTTCCAAAATTTTTATTTCTTTTTCGCACAATCCCCATTTCGCTCCCTCACTTCCTTTTCAAACTGTGGCAAAATTCATTCACAAAGTTCGTTTGGAACAAAGCTCCTTTGTGTGTGAGCTACAAAACTCTGATTAGACCA
>NW_015198301.1:0-591 GCF_001447785.1 Gekko japonicus | reverse complement strand
ATAGTGCTTGATCAAGTGGCAAAAATAAGCAGGAGGGGAGCAGTATTCCCTCTAAGCTGAGTTAATGTGAACTAGCTTACAGTGTTTTAGCCTCTGGCTCACAGATTTTTGTCTTAGCTCAGGAAGGATAGCTGCAGAGCAAACTAATTTATGCAGTAGCCAAATTGCTGGCTCACAACTTTAACGCCAAATAGCTCACAAAGTAGAATTTTTGCTCACAGGACTCCATAGCTTAGAGGGAGCATCGGAGGGGTCCCTTTTGATCACCTGGGGGGATCACGTCCAAAAGTCATGACCAAAAGCAAGAAGGGCATTTGGCTGAAGCTGACCTGAAGAGCTGGTTGGATCCAGCCTATAATCTTGGGGGCTAATAGTAGAACTGTTCGTGACAGGGGAAGAGGGCTCTGCAGCCGAGGACATCCTCTGTAGTTGCTAGGGAAAAGTGTGAAGGGAACAGTGCCACAGGATCCAAACCTATCGTTGTTCTGAGATTTATACTACTGAAGACTGAGTTGTCCATAGCATTCTAGAAAGCATTCTGATTTATTAAATTTTTTTTTAAGTATGGCATTGTATGTAGTGTAGCCAGGA
>NW_015198300.1:0-837 GCF_001447785.1 Gekko japonicus | reverse complement strand
GTTTGCCTCAGAGTTTTTCCCACTTGAAGCGAAAAGTACAAATGGCACCGTTGTCCACAGACATACATGCATACATGCCCCTATCTGGTTTAGGCAACTGCGCTCTCTCTCTCTCTCTCTCTCTCTCTCTCTCTCTCTCTCTCTCTCTCTCTCTCTCTCTAAAACACAGAGATATGTAGGTTGGGGCAGGAAAATAGCAGTGTCTTTGAAATGTCCTCCACACTTCATCATGGTAAGGAAAGAGACATTATGGTTGGTGTGAAGGAACAATGATTAAGATGCTGCGAGAGGATGTAGTGATGGCCATGGGAATAAACAGCTTTAAAAGGGGATTAAGTATATTCATGGAGGATAAGTCTATCAATGGCTACTAGCCATGGTGACTGAGGTGAACATCCACATTCAGAGGCTCTAAGCCTCTGAATCCCAGATCCAGGAGGCAACACCAGGGGAAGGCCTTGGCCTCTATGCCCTGTTGTTGGCCATACAGAGGAACTGGTTGGCCACTGTGTGAGATAGGATGCTGGACCAGATGGACCACTGGTCTGATCCAGCAGGGCTCTTATAATGTTCTTATGTAGAGCTATTCCAGTCTAAACCCACAGTGCGAGGGCTATGTCTCAGTGGCAGAGCATCAATTTGCATGCGGAAGGTCCCGGGTTCAATCCCCAGCATCTCTAGTTAAAATGATTGGGTAGCAGGTGATGTGAAAGACACCTGAGACCATGGAGATCTGCTGCCAGTAGACAATACTAATGTATGCAGACCAGTAGTCTGATTCAGTATATGGTGGGTTCATGTGTTCAAACTAAGGTTGCTAGGTCTGGGTTGGAAAAT
>NW_015198299.1:0-573 GCF_001447785.1 Gekko japonicus | reverse complement strand
ATCCTAAATGAGTGAGGGCCAAAGTCCCCAGGGGGGAGTCTCAAGGCAGCCATGGTAGCTCGCAGCACCACTGATATCTTGTCAGGAAGGAGCCATCCCTATGCATGAACAGTGGGCCTAGGTTTCGAGGCTGGATTGCCAAGAAAGCCTGCATGGCCAGAACCGGGCATGGGCCCCCTCCAGAAAGCTTAGCCAGCTCAAGTGAGTCCCCCGAGCCTGCTGATCTGTCTTTGAACACCTTATGGTCAAAGTAACCCCCGACATGGTTACAAGCAGGTCACCAACTCCCAAAGGTTATCGAGTTCTTTTCTAGAGCTAGCCACTAGTTCCCCCACCCGCAAAGCTCCAAAAAATGCTAGCGTGAAGGCTGCCTCGAACAATACTGCCTCGTAAGGCTGTTAGCTTTGCAATTAGTTTGGATAAGACCTCAAATGTCAGCAGACTGCAGGGGTCAGGTGCCCTTGGACGAAGCCTCCACCAATCCTCAACTACTTTGTGGGCCTTGAATATGTTGCATGGATCTGGAAATCCATAAGCGTTACTCAAAAATGATATGGCGGCCATGTGCAGTTG
>NW_015198298.1:0-576 GCF_001447785.1 Gekko japonicus | reverse complement strand
GATGCCTTTGATAGCGACAAATCTGATACTGAAGAGGCGAGCTTTACAGGTCATCACAGATTAAATGTAAATTGCGTCATTTATTCTGTGGCGGCGTGGACTATTGACATGAAATAATAGATAAATTTGCGTCTGTGAGTTGTTAGCAAATACTGAAGGTATATCGTCATCAAGGCAGAATGCAGTTTTTTGGGGAAACTTAGGGCTTTGATTCCAACTTTTACTTATTGGGCGCTTCCCGACACAGACCTGGATCGTCCCTTCAGAAACCCGATTATTGTCTGCCAGGGCACTGAAACGGTTCTCTCCTTGGCCCTGGTTCTCCTTCCGTCCTCATCCTAAACGCACGCAGGGCGCGATTCAAGCAAAGTGAAATTCTCCAACTCCCTGGAGGGTTTCTTCTCCAGTGGAAGAAATGGGGGGGGCTTTAAAATGCTTGACTTTGGCTACCCGGTGTCTCTACGGTGCAGAAACGGCTCTCACTTTATTTTAATTATTTCATCTCTAGCTGTTATGCCAAGGAGGGTTATGATCTTGTGTGTCAGACTGTATAAACCATCTTCTTCCTAGGAGGGA
>NW_015198297.1:0-577 GCF_001447785.1 Gekko japonicus | reverse complement strand
AACCACTTGAGCCACCGCAGCTCCTCGGATGTCCTAGGGCTGCTGTTAAATACCGGGTTCTAGACGCATTGCAGTGATCCAGTCTGGTTTATTAAGTGATTTCAGCAGACTACAAGAGGAGGCTAGCAGGGCTGGTGCCCTGCTGATAATTATGCAAAACACCACACCCAACACACACCCAACTCCCAGTGATAGGCTATTTACATTACACTGCTTATCTATAGGTTAGTTCCTGGATTCAGGTGAGCTATCATTCTAGAGAAGCACGCTCAGCCCGTTCTGGTACAGCTAGAGGAAAGGCTTAGGCTCAATACATAACAGTCGCCAACCTCCAGTTGGGGCCTGAAGATCTCCCGAAACTACAACTGATCTCCGGACATCAGTTCCCCTTGAGAAAACGGCTACTTTGGAATCGATGGCTTTGTGCCCTGTGGAGGTCTCTCCCCTCCCTTCTCAAGCTCTGGCCCCTCAAATCTCCAGGACTTCCCCAACTGGAAGTCGACAGCCCTCTGGCCTCTGGCAACGTGGCTAAGCGTGCCGGTCTAGGGTCTAGGAGACCTGGGTTCTAGGGAAGGCC
>NW_015198296.1:0-582 GCF_001447785.1 Gekko japonicus | reverse complement strand
TCCTTCAAAAAGATTTTTGCTTAGGGTTTCACTGCCTCCCTTCATCTTCGTGCATATCTTTTGCATTCTCTTGCTCTTCCCAAAATGCAATTGCATGCATGAGTCCTGAATGTTAAACGCAGCATCCCTGGAGTGCAGCGCTGGATTTATGCACCAAGTAACTCAGCTAAGGTGAGGGGCCTCTAAATAATATATATATATTTTAAAAAATGCTGAATTACCTTTTTTGGAATTACAGCTAATTTCCAGTCTACAAAGATCAGTTCCCCAGGAGAAAATGGATGCTTTGGAGGGTGGGCTCTGTGGCAGTGTACCTCCACCGAGGTCCCTGTCCTCTCCAGGCTCCATCCCCAAATCTTCAAGAGCTTCCCAACCTGGACTTGGCAACCCTACTCCTCCATCCCTGCCGATGGCCGGGGGAGACCTGGCAACCCTAGCCCTTGCCAACCACAGCCTTGCAAGGTTTGGTCAACTGGATATGAAAAAATGCCCTTCTGGTTTTGGCATTTGCTATGGCAGTTGCTCTCCTGGACCTCCGGAAGATGATTGCCAAAACCCGTGGCTAGAAGGGGGTGCGATTGT
>NW_015198295.1:0-571 GCF_001447785.1 Gekko japonicus | reverse complement strand
GCTCGGACCTCGCTAGTTTGTCTTTCGTTCTGCTTGCTTTAATAAACCGTGAGCTGATCACTACGCAACACCTCTGAACTCAGTACTTTACAGGAGAGTTCAGGCTAGATCTGATCCGGATGCTGGAGTGGGTGTGTGTGTGGAGTGATTATGTTAAAAACAGTGGAGGAAGAATTAATGCATGCAAGGGGGTTAATTTTTTTTGTGTTTGTGTATGCATGTGTTCAACATCTCTGTTTGAGAAATTCTAACTGCCATTAGCATTTATTCCGTCTCAGGCAACCATTCTAATAAAGCCCAAGAAAGGGGATATAAAAATCCTCTTTTGCATTATTCATCAATCTGCAGCTTTTGAACCTTTAAAAAGAACACATGTTGTGTGGGGGGGAAAATAACATCATTTCTCATCAATTCATTCCGAGCAAATTTCGAGAAACAAAACCCGCATCTTCCCCTTTTTCTTCCACTCTTTCAACAGTCGAAGTCTCCACAAAGAAATAAGTCCAAGCACACACACAAAAAACAAACCTATTGTCAACCCATTGTCAACATAATTATGGAGGTTCTGTGA
>NW_015198294.1:0-583 GCF_001447785.1 Gekko japonicus | reverse complement strand
GTGGAGCAGGAGAACTACCACAAGGAGTAAAACAGTACGCTGTTCTGTGAATTGGCGTGCCTGTTGGAGTTTATCTATCCCAATGATAGAAGTTTATAAAGTGATGCATGATGTGGAGGGTACTTGAAGGACCTCCTCCTCCCATTTTGTCCTGCCCACCAGTTACGTTCCGACTCTCTTCCTTCAAAGATGAGGTGGTTGGCAACCAGGGACAGGGCTTCTTCGGTAGTGGCACCTTGCTTGTGGAATGCCCTTCCTTCTGAGGCTCGCCCGGCATCTATATTGCTTTTAGGCACCAAGCCAAAATGTTTCTGTTCACTCAGGCCTTTAATTAATGGGTTGGTTGTTTTTAAAAATTATTATTTTAATATGAGATTTATTTGGGCTGGGCTTTTAATGGTGGAGGTTAATATCTTTTAATGTTTTATTTTTATTTTGCTGCCTCAGGCAGGTTTTTGGAGAGGCAGCATAAAAATGTTCTAAATAAATAAATGTGGAGGAAGCATCTCAGGGTCACTCAGTAAAACTGGTTGGCAGTAGATTCGGGTCAAACGACATCTTCTTCACGCAATGATGCATAATT
>NW_015198293.1:0-594 GCF_001447785.1 Gekko japonicus | reverse complement strand
CTGCCGCCCGCAGCAGCTCCTGGGGCACCGGACTAACTGGGAGCCAGCCTCCCCGCCTTCGGTCTCCTCCAGACCTTCGCCAGTTTCAACCACCAGCAGCCACGCTGAAAAGACCAGTGCAGATCGGACCGTTGGTTGTCCCCGTCCCCAGATTCAGTCAAGGGAAATAAACACCCGCCAGAGAGAGCCGCCGAGCCTCGTTTCCAGCGCTCCTCTCCGGAGACCGCAGGGCGTCCCCGTCTCCTGTTGGCACCCGGGCCTGGCGCGCTCCGGTCCTGCCGTTTCCTCGCTGTCCTCGGGAGGAGAGCCTTAGGCAACCCACCCTCCCTGTCCGAGATTCTCCCCCTTTCACTGTGAAGGAGAACGAGGGATGCATTTCGGTATCCCTCGCACCCTCTCCTATTGTTTGTGGATGCTCTAAATACCATTTGTTGTTCAGTCGCACAGTCGAGTCCGACTCTTTGCGACCCCATGAACCAGCTCCCTCCACGTTAAAAAAACACGTTAAAAAACAAACAAACCCAGGGACCCGGAAGAGGCGGCATAGAAACATTCCAAATAAATAAATAAATAGTGGGGGAATAACAAAGTAAA
>NW_015198292.1:0-521 GCF_001447785.1 Gekko japonicus | reverse complement strand
TGATGGTAGGAGAAAGTGCTGTCAAGTTGTAGCCAACTTGTAGTGAGCCCTCATGGGGTTTCCAAGGCAAGAGATGTTCAGAGGTGGTTTGCCATTGCCTGCCTTTGTGTAGTGACCCTGGACTTCTGCGGTGGTCTCCCAAGTACTAACCAAGGCTGACCCTACTTGGCTTATGAGATCTGACAAGATCAGGCTAGCCCAGTCTCTGTATTTCAGGGAAAGATAATGGGAACAGCTGATGGACTTTGCTCTGTCCCAGCAAGAGTGCTTCAGTCTTCTCATCAAGAAGTACCACTGTGTCAAGTGGAGCTTAACTCTGAGCAAACATGCTTATAATCAGGAAATCTGATCCACCTGTGTCTGTTTTGCTTAATAGCACACGAGGATGGAAGAAAAGAGAAGAACCATTTCCTCCTTGAGAGAGTGGATAGCAACAGGCTGACTACAGCTATTCCC
The DNA here is from genome assembly GCF_001447785.1 of Gekko japonicus. NCBI lineage: Eukaryota > Metazoa > Chordata > Lepidosauria > Squamata > Gekkonidae > Gekko > Gekko japonicus. The sequence goes on along the minus strand of NW_015198292.1, from coordinate 65 downwards.
TACAGTTTAATTCAGCCATGGTGTTCAACAAACAAGTGCAATGAGCAGACTTATATACTCTTTTT
>NW_015198291.1:0-585 GCF_001447785.1 Gekko japonicus | reverse complement strand
AGCTGGCTGGTGGGGGAAGCCCCACCCCCTAAGGGGCCCATTGTGTGTCAACCTGGGCAGTGTGACGACATCACATGGAAGTGACGTCATCATGCCAGGGACATAGTGCGTTGAGGCTTTAGCCTTTTGGCAAAAAAATCTCTATGGTAACCATAGAGTTTCTGCCAAAAGGCTACAGCGTTGACGTGCAACATCCCCTGTGTGATGATGTCACTTCCATGTGATGTCATCATGCGGACCATGTCATGGGCAGCGATGTCGCCCTACCCCCCAAACTCCAGGACAGCTCCCTCCAACCCCCCGCTTCCAGGCAATTGGACCTGGCAACCCTACTCAAACCCATGAAGGTGGCCAGTGATCACTGGCTCGACCATATCATCGTGAGACACGTAGAGGCAGGCATTTTGTCCGGGGTGAGATGCCCTGAATCAATATCAAGCTTGTCAAAGCTTGCTATGTCTGGCTAAGGAGAACGCAGTGTCTCTGAAGGCACCGTCTTAGGCTGATCCATAGTTTCGTAGGTGCCCGCTGCACTTGAAAATTAGTGTGTGTGGGGGGGAGGTCCCACTTCAGAGGCAGAGGGTT
>NW_015198290.1:0-585 GCF_001447785.1 Gekko japonicus | reverse complement strand
AAATTTCCGTTTTTTCCCAAAAAAACCCCGGGAAAAAATGGTTTTTTTCCGAGCTCCAAAATTTCCGGAAATTTTACATCTCTAGGAAAGCAGTAATTAAATGGCGACGAATTGGGAGGGGACACGTCAGATGGATATGGAGCAAAATGGACTTTAACTTCAAAACTCACAAGGGTGGTCTCTCTCCTCAGCTGGAACGAATGGTTAAAACTGCCCGTCAAGTATCCAGACCTGCCCCGTAACGCCCAGGTGGCCCTGACGATATGGGATGTCTACGGCCCTGGCAAAGCGGTCCCTGTTGGGGGGACGACGGTCTCGCTGTTTGGGAAATACGGGTACGTATGTGTTTTGCTGTTGGCAAACGGGGCTTTTTCGGTGGCGATGCCTCACCTTTGGAACGCTCCCCCCCTCCCCCCCGCGCCTTGCCTGGTTCCTACTTTGCTTTCTTTTACACATCCGGCTAGTGTTGGAGTAAGCAACTCAGCATTGGCGCTACATCAGTCCGAGGTTGTATAGGTGTCATCTGCTTAGATGGGATGCTTCTCTTTGTCATTATCTGGGAGCTGCCCTCTGACTCCTTCTCTC
>NW_015198289.1:0-592 GCF_001447785.1 Gekko japonicus | reverse complement strand
CACCCGCCAAGAGTTTTTAGAAAGTGGGCGGGGCTAGGTTGGGCCTTTGCCCAGCAAGGCTTCTGGTGGGCCAATTCCAATTTCCAATAACCTTTATTGGCATAGCAACAGCTTTAAAAGAAAAGATAGCAGTGCAGATCAGCCCATATGCTGACAAACAAAAGCTATCAAAGTACAGTGATTTGTATCATTGTATATAATAGTAATAACAGGGCAAAGTGATAAAAGTTCAGAACAGTAATCTCGAGTAATTAAAACAGTTACATTAAGAAGCCTAACTATCAGCAACTATCTCTCTCCCTTGTCTCACTCTCCTTATCTCTCGGCCTCCTTTCCTTTCCTCTCCCCTCTTTTCTTTCCTCTTTGCCTTAGGCCCTGAGTATATTTGCCAGGAACTCTGCCACCTGCTCAGCAACTTTGGAGTTTTTTGTCTGCTAGCAAAAATTCAATATCTCTATTGGTCGTAGCCTTCGAGTGTTGAAGGAGGGGACTAATCCAGTGTGAGCATAGCTGAGTAAACAGCGGGCAGTTTAAAAGGATCTGCTGAACAGAGAGTCAGGTTTTTTGCAGAGACATCTGCAGAATCTTGCCT
>NW_015198288.1:0-590 GCF_001447785.1 Gekko japonicus | reverse complement strand
GTTGCAGTCCTAAGAATACTTTCCTGGGAAAGTAAGCCCCATTAAATACAGTGGGACTTACATCTGAGTTGACTTGCTTAGAATTGCTCCCTACGTGCCTCACATCCATTCATAGCAGGCTTCCCAAGCACTTACCGTGATTTGGCGGGGGACACAGACGTCTTTGCAGGATCATTCCTGCGGGGACAACAGACGCACTGCACTATACCGTCACCAGGAAGTGACGCTGGGTGATGCTCTGGCAATGGGGCTCGAAACTCGATGGTACCATCGAGTTTTCAGCCCCATTGCCAGAGCGTTGCCCAGCGTCACTTCCTGGCAATGGCATGCTGTGTTACAAGGAGGAATGGTCCGGCCGGGGAGCATGTTTCCCCCGCCGGATCACGGTAAGTACTTGGGAACCCTAATTCATAGTTTCGAGAAGGATTGTTATGGAGTTAGTACCAGGTTAGCTGTGCTGGGTGAACCAATCTAGCTGGATCCTAGGCTTCAATAGCTTTTACCTGAGGTCAGAGTGAAACTACCAAAGGCCTGTTCTCTTAATGCCAACTCAATTAATTAATTATCATATGGGAGTGGGCCAGGAGATC
>NW_015198287.1:0-583 GCF_001447785.1 Gekko japonicus | reverse complement strand
ACATCTGCATTTCTATGGCTCTGCACAAAAGAGGCGATTTATACAAACGTTCCTAACCAGTAAGGAGCCTCTTTGTCTTCCCACGTGCCAACTCCAGCAATTACAAAGAAAAGAACACATTTCTTCTTTAGGTGAAGAGTCCTGTCATCATGTGTTGAATGGGCAGTGAAATAATTATATTGAGAAGCAGAAGAAGTCCGATGAGGGGGAAGGGAGGGTTCTGATTTTCCTTCCAGAGTTTCTGGATCTACATTTGCACTGAGAGGCAGTTCTGCAGGGATAAAAGAGTGGGCCATACACAGAGGCCTTGGGAAGAATGACAGGGTGGCTGGTGGCTGGGAGGTGGCTCTTGGTGAGCACGGCCTGTAAGCCCTGATAGCCATCTTGCACACTATCGGCGAGTTGGCAGCTCTGCCAAGCCTGGAGAGGGCCTCAGCACAACTTGAAAGGAGCCTCTCTGCTCCTGCTCTCTACAAATATTGTGGCGAGATCTTCAACTACCATACCCGTTTTTGCTCAGAATGAGTGACATTGGGACATTGTAGCATCCAACCTTGTGTTCTAAGAGTTCAAATAAAAGTTC
>NW_015198286.1:0-593 GCF_001447785.1 Gekko japonicus | reverse complement strand
GTTAAGCTTCCTTTACTCTCACTTGCTGGATTATCCAGATCAATCCATTATTTGCTTGTAAACTTGATCTTGTATAGGTGTTCTTGAAAATAACTACACAAAGCTGCTCTACAGCCAGTCAGACCGGTGGTCAAACAAGATCAGTATTGTCTGCGCTGACTGGCCATAGCTGTCCAGCATCTTGGCTCGAGGTCTTTCACATCAGCTGCTACCTCATCCTTTTAACTGGAGGTGTGAGGGACTGAATCTTGGCCTTTCTTCGTGTGAAGCAAAAGTCCTTCCTCTGAGCCATGGACACTAACAATTGCATCTTTACCCTTGTAGGGAATGGTCCCTTTTGTCTTTGTGGGTACTAAAGAAAGCATTGGGAACGTCCAAGTACTTCTTGAATACCATATTGCCTACTTGAAGGTAAGTTATTTATTTATTTTTAGCGGGAGGGGCATGGCCTTTTGGGGAATATATTGCTATCAGAGGTCTAACGGGTAAATCTGTTAGATGTAGATGTTGCCCATTCTGGTTCCAGGTTCTTTTTATTACACTGATTGTATTAAGTTACTTTTTAAAAAAGCTGTATTCCATACAAGCAGGGT
>NW_015198285.1:0-556 GCF_001447785.1 Gekko japonicus | reverse complement strand
CCAATTGCAGATTTAAAAGTGGAATATCTCACAAGCGAAATGGATGTGGTTTATAGAGTCTATTCCATATATATCAAAAAGAATAATCTGCCTGGAGAGATAGTGGTAAGATTCTCGAAGAGACATGTGAGGGATCAAATTCTGAAAGCAACATCAGGAGTACCCTTGAAAATTGGAGACAACATCATCAGAATTTTAAACGAGATCCCATACAAAATAAGGAAGAAGAGGAAGGAATATAGAGACTTGATTATGTTCTTACAAACAAACAGCATCCCTTATAGATGGTCAGTTCCCGAAGGTGTCCTTTTCAAATTTAAGGATAAAAAAAGAAAAGATTGACTCTGTCTTCAAAGCGCGGGAGTTTCTGAGACTGCAACTGGGAGAGTCTGGTGAGGATGGCAAAGAAGATGGAGACAGCAAACCTAGCGATATAGCTACTTCATCTAATTCTACTTCCGATGAGGACTCTGCTACTGAGGAGGGGGCAGCAGCCCCCAAACGCAACTACCATTTGAGGATTAGAGAAGATTTTAAAAAATGAAGGCTGAAGAAC
>NW_015198284.1:0-584 GCF_001447785.1 Gekko japonicus | reverse complement strand
CCTTTCCCCTCATATCTCCACAATGAAAGGCACCAGAGACTGACTTACTTCTTTTTTTTTTTTTAATGAAGGCAGGGAGTCCAGAACGGTACACGTATTTGTTACATTATATTGATATGATATTCAAGTGACAATTTAAAAAAAAATAAAGCTGCCTGTGCTTGGGGGAAGGAATGGCCACCACAGGAACAATCTCAGGGGAAATCTGGGGCACTTGGCTAACGTGCCCCTCTCCATGGAGGATATGACTGACTTTTCATATTTCCCCTATTTGCCTTCCCCATTAAGCATCTTTACTTTGTTGTGAGCCTGCTTTATTGTTTTCAGTGAGTAGAAATATTTTAAACTGGTTTGTTTAATACTTTTTGAGAGAGAGAGATGTCTCACTCCAGTCAATGGGGCTTATTCCCAGATTATTTGTCTCTCATCTGTATTTAATTTACTGTGTACTTCAATACTCTGGCTCGGTCCCTTGGATGGGGAGTCTTTCCAATTCAGCTTGCTCTTTTTTTTTTCTTTTTCTTTTTTCTGTATCCTAGTGCAATCTACTTAATGTAAATCATAAATTAAGTAAAATCTATTCT
>NW_015198283.1:0-578 GCF_001447785.1 Gekko japonicus | reverse complement strand
TATTCAGCAATCCCTCCAAGAGACAAAGACCCTCATTTATTCCCTCTTTTATATTTCTGATTTTAGTCATTTTTTTATTGTTTCCATCCCCCTCTTAACAGAAAAAATAGAACACACAAGACACACAAATAAATTCATATCTAACATAAAAACATTTGTCATGAAAAATCTCTTAAAATATTTGATTATATTCGTCCCATATTGATATTCATTATCTTGTTTTTAAAGATGTTTTTAGAATGCTTTTAAGAGCCAATATCTTTATACTTTCTTTTTCTAAGACCAATTTAAGAGGGGGGGATATCCTATTTTTATCTAATTTATTACCCAACACAAAATCCAATATTTCATTCAACCACGCCTTTTATCTTCATAATTATCAATCTCTCTAACAGCATATAATAGTGATACAATAATACCAATCCACCTATTAAATATAAACAAATTACAAATCTTCAACCTCATCTTTCAGCCTTCCACCACAAGCTAAGTCTATACATAATTTCTCATGATTGCCCATTCCTATCTCAAAAAACCATCATTTATCAGCTTGGCAAAAATTTATATTACACTTTTTT
>NW_015198282.1:0-587 GCF_001447785.1 Gekko japonicus | reverse complement strand
AGCACCAGAGGATTTCAACACCCACACTGAGGTGTTATTGTCTGGTACACATCAGGTCTCCATGACTGGTACACCTCAGGTCTCCATGACTACCATGGGGCTTTGCCAGGGAATATCTGATCTTATACATACTATCAGTTTGGTGTTCTCTGCAAGGTGTGAATCACCTGATCTGGGGCCCTGAGTGGTGGCCCGAGGAACTTGCCGATGACGACGCCTGGATACTGGCTGAGAGTCAGGGCTGGTCGGGACTGCTGGAACGTCGGCCTTGGCAGAGTTTCAATCATCTAACCCGGAGGCCTTGCCTGAGTTCGTCCATGCGAGCCAGAGCCTGCAGGGACTGTGCAGTGCGGCTGAAGATCAAGGAGGAGCCAAAGACAATTGGGGCCCTGCGAGTGGCGGAACTTTCTCAGGCTGACAGAATTGGATTTCACACTGCCTGACAATAGTGAGCGCATGTGGAAGGATGAGTGAGGGCGGCTGAGGATTTGACTGCTAGTGGGTGAATATTGGTGTGGTTGTGCTGTTCGATTGTAAGTACTGCGGACAGGGGTTGTGATTGTTGTATGAGTTACGGTGCTTGCGCT
>NW_015198281.1:0-598 GCF_001447785.1 Gekko japonicus | reverse complement strand
TGGGCACGAACTTATAGGAGAAGATGCCCAGGTCCAAAGCCGTGTAGGGTAAAGGTAACATGCTATGGCCACTTATTACAAATCCTTGCTGGGTACACAGCTCTCTGGATGGCCCAGGCGAGCTCGATCTCATTCAGATCTCAGAAGCTTAGCTGGGTTGGTCCTGGTTAGTACTTGGATGGGAGACGCCACCAAGGCAGGCAATGGCCAACCACCTTTGAACATCTCTTGCCGGGAAAACTCCACGGCGTCACCACGAGTCAGTGACGATTTGATGGCGCTTCCTACCACCACATGGCTGTAAAGTATTTCTCTTAAAATCTTATTCATTCATTTATTTAAAATATTTATTAGCCGCCTTCCTTCCTTCCTTCCAGAGGTTAAGGAATACGAATAGTTATAAAACACGTAAAACAGAATTGCACTGGAAAAAACCCCAAAATTTATCCCACAAGGAATTCAAGGGGAAATGAAAGATATAATTAGAAACTGGTTTACAGCACCTAGGCTGCTCTTAGCAGAGGCCCAGAACAGGAAAGGATACCTGAGAATGAGAATTGGGCAGGGAGCGTGGCTCAGCAGTAGAGCCTCTGCTCGG
>NW_015198280.1:0-635 GCF_001447785.1 Gekko japonicus | reverse complement strand
GGGCACACCCGCCTCCCCAACAGACCAAACTCATACAAGACACCATGTGCGTAAGAAATGTTTGCCCAAGCAGGGTTTTAGGTGACTTTTTTGAACAGTTCTTTGGCTGGGGCGGTGTCGTGACATGCTGCCCCCCAAATGCAAAGCTGGAAGTGACCGGCACACAGGTTAGGGAGCCCTTCGAACAAGACAGGGGCCTGCACAGAACCCTCCACAGAGAACTGCTTCTCAGAGGCCCCAGCTTCTTGTGAAACTTGGACCTGGCTGTCTCATTACTGATTCCCTGCCAGATGCTGAATGCAAAGCGACACTCGGCTCTCAGACCCTCCCGAGGGTCTTCTCCAGTGCTCCCCTCTAGGCTGAGTCAGTGTGAGCCAGTGTGAGCCAGCTCCGCTTTTTAGCCTCCAGCTCACACATTTTTGTCTCCGCTCAGGAAGGAGGGCTCCAGAGCAACGTAATCTATGCAGCAGCCGAATCGCTCGCTCACAACTTTCATGCCGGGAGCTCACAAAGTAGAAATTTTGCTCACAAGGCTCCACAGCTTAGAGGGAGGTCTTCTCCCGAGTTTTTAAACACCCCTCAGCAAAAGGTGGAGGGATACCTCAGAAGAACATCAGCAGAGACCTGCTGGATCA
>NW_015198279.1:0-577 GCF_001447785.1 Gekko japonicus | reverse complement strand
CTTTTTAAAGTATAAATAAGGTTGTAAGTAGGCAACAATAAGCATTACTTTGCATCTTTTGATCCATTTATATTGACATGCTATATATATTCAAGGTTAGAAAGCAATGGAATAAAAGATGTTTTGTTTCGTACAAATCATGGTATTTCTCCATTAGAATTATCTTTTTTACAAATTGTCCAACAACACAGATTTCTGGAGAAAGAGGACTTTCAAAATTGAAGAGTAGGGGTATACAGTTTTTTTTTACCAGTATGGGCCTATTGGACCTGAAATTTGTTGAGATTCCTAAAAATCGCAACATTTTCCGAGTCCATTAGACTTAAACCAAAAAATGCTGGTAAAAAAAATACCAGCCTGATCCTGGGGCTGGCTTGGCTTCTCCTGCTGCCAGGCTGAAATCGAGCCCGGCTGGGCTGCCCTCTCCTGCCCCCTGGTTTAAACTGGGTGGCAGGAAAAGGCAGCACAGAGATGCACCAGCGGAGTCTTCTGCTGGCTTCTAACCAGGCTGCAAGAGAAGCCAACCACAGTTGAGGGGCTACTCCGGCTGATCCTTGGGCTGACTTCTGCAGCCCCT
>NW_015198278.1:0-588 GCF_001447785.1 Gekko japonicus | reverse complement strand
GCAACAAGAACACAGAGCATCACTGCCCCTAGACAGTGCTCCATCTATATGAGCATAAGAGATGCCATGTTACATCAGGCCATTGGTTTCCCAGCCCATAGTTGGCATTTTTTTAAAAAAAAGTACCTGCAAAGATCTACTAGCAAATGGTTCGCCACGGGCTGCAGACGGACTCATTCGGTGTGATGGATCACTCCAGAGCGCTCCTCTCACGTCCCTGCTTCCTGGTTGGAGTGCGCTGGAAACACCCACCGATGGACACAACGCCGTCGCATCTGATCGCGTTGGGGTGCGTCAGAATGCGACGGCACAAATAGCCACACCTCCCCCCCCCGTGTTTTCCGGCACGTGTGGCTGGGGCCTGAGTAGATTTTGATGGCTTGAGGGTCTGATACAGTCTAAGACAGCTTCATGTGTTCAAGTGGCACAACCTAATGCTCCAGGCAGATTGACAAACAGAAAGTATTTTTAATGGTATACCTGACAATTAACAATAATTTTAAATAGAAATTAAAATAGAAAATGATCCAAAAATAAATTTAGAAAGAAGAGACTGAATGCTGCCGGAGTGAGCTCCCGGCCCTAGTC
>NW_015198277.1:0-592 GCF_001447785.1 Gekko japonicus | reverse complement strand
GTTACTCTAGAAGTATTCATCATGATGAAACAAGAAAATATCATGGCGTAGTAGCATAGCATGAGCATAAGGCCAGCATGGCTTCCCTCTGGTCTATAGCCATATTATACTTTCTGTCTCTAGTGTCAGGTGGTCCTAACGGCCCAATCAAAGGTCCTCCTTGATGGAATTTTCCAGAAGATGTCAGCACTCTCCTAATCCCCCCTCCTTCCTGATTATATAAATGGATTAACACATTCTGGAGTCTGGCCATGAAAAAGATAAGCATGTTAGCTGCAGGGAGACTCAAATCATGAACACCTGCGAGTCGGACCAGGCCACCTAATAATCATGTTAACCCTTGTGGGAATGAGGGTGCTTTGCCTCATAAATCCATTCCCCTTATACTGGTTGGATTTGTAGGATTTTGTCTTGATCATGGTTCCTTCCTTCCAGAATAATTTTTACTCTTGATTTTCTTTCCTTCCCCATATAATAATTCTTTCCCTCTCTCTCTATCTCTGTAAAAGAAGCCAGAAATATAAAAGAGACTTTGGTGGAGACAGACAATGGCCTTGCATGTAAAGAACTGGAGAATTCCGCACATGGATCC
>NW_015198276.1:0-586 GCF_001447785.1 Gekko japonicus | reverse complement strand
TGCCAGGAAACCTTTCTGACAACAAGAAGTTGAAGACGGGAAAGGGAAGGGAGATGCTGCTTCCTTCCCTTCCCACTGGAGCCCACCAACCTGCGTGGCATCCCACAGTCCCAGGAATCTACTTTCCAGGGGCCTGAACAGATGCAGGAGAGGAGAGGAACACAACCAATATCCACATTCCTTCCACTGGCAGCAATTAGGACCCAATAGACAGACGTATCATGTATGTTTGTGATAAACAAAAACCTCTTTTCCTTATAATTGTTACAATCCCTCAGCTCTCCATTGCGGAGGGTAAAACATCTGAGACATCTACAGAGAATGTGAAATTACCATGGTAGACTCTTTGAGGTTTTTTAGTTTTGTTTACTGATTACAAATCAAATAAGCCTGCTGAATCAAATACAATCAATTTCGGACAATGTAGACTTTTCTGAAAAGTTCACATCTCTAAAAACAGGACCACGTGTAACTGAGTCTTGCCATGGTTAGACTTTTTTGTATAACCTGGAACAAACTTAAGCAATGAATTTTGTGAGATTTACTTTGATATCGGTGGGAAATTCCTCCAGGGAAATCCCTAGCA
>NW_015198275.1:0-606 GCF_001447785.1 Gekko japonicus | reverse complement strand
CTAAGACCCCGAGGTGGGCCCAGTGTGGGTACGGGGCTGCCAGCTGGTGTCCCAGGCCCGCCCAGCAGAGGAGTGGGAAATTGGGGGAACTCCCTGGCCAAGGCACAGAGGGCCTAGCAGCAGGGCCGGAGCCAGCTGGTGTGTGTGTGTGCGTGAAGCAGGCATCTCCCCTCTCACATCTGCAACGCCCCCCACCCCAATCTTCCCCCTTTGCCTTGGCTGTGGGTGGGTGGGATGGAGCCTGGGGTGCGTGGTGGTGCTGCACGCACGACCTCCCTCCCTCCCTCCACCTGCCAGAGAAGTACCGGCCCCCGTGGTGTTGGGGGTGGACAAGGTCGCCCCCCCCCCACTGCCCTGCCTGCCTTGGGGGGCACGTGGGTGACGGAGGAGGCACGTAAGCCGGGGAGGGCCTCACTGCTGGCAACGTCCGAGCTACTCCCATGCCTGTGTCCTCCAATTATTGAATTGCATTCAAAATCATCCAATTTAATTTACTTAGTGCCTCATGCGCCCCCCCCAGGAAAGAATTCATGGCTACGGGGCTGCCTAGCAACTCCGGGGGTGTACCCACCCAGCGCAGCACCAGGGGACTCCCCTCTGACTGGC
>NW_015198274.1:0-589 GCF_001447785.1 Gekko japonicus | reverse complement strand
CTGCCAAACCGGAGGGGTTGGCAACCCTATCTCAGCAACAGTGTCTGATACAGCAAAGCATTAGGAAAACGAAAGCATTTGGTATCCACACCCCTCTCCCCCTCATCCTCCCTTTATGGCAGGCAAACTATAACATGCATACTGAGCCACACACACACATATATATACTAGGGTTGCCAAGTGGACTTACCCCTCGCGGCGGGGGAGCCTCGCCGCAGTCCGGGAGTTGTTGCTGGACGCACGCGCGTGCAAAGCGCGCATGCACCAGCAGCACGTCACCAGAAGTGACGTGCGGCATTGCTGACGTTGGGGGCGTGGCCGAGCATGTCGGGGGGGAAGCATATGGTTTCCCCCCCCCGATGAGCTCGGCCACGCCCCCAATGTCAGCAACGTGGCTGCGTCACCTCCGGGCCCATTTGGCAACACAAATATATACTGTATACTATATATATTTGTTTTTTTAGATATAATTTACAAGCACATACATTTTTTACGCGTGAGCATGGAAATCATGGCGCAAAGCCAATGATCCCTCATAAGGGCACCATTGGGTCAAACAGTATTAAATGTGCAAGTGAGTGATTATTTA
>NW_015198273.1:0-598 GCF_001447785.1 Gekko japonicus | reverse complement strand
TTTTTCTACAAAATGACCCCTGGTTCTTGCCCTTAAAATGAGTCATAGCTTTTAAAGAAATATTGAAAAAAGAAAATGGTTGCCGTATGAATGTGTGTATAAAGGGCCATCAAGTTGCAGCCGAACTGTGGTGACCCCAGCTGAAATCCGATCACAGGCTTTGGCTCGGTCTGGCTGCACCTCTAATTTCTCGGGAGCTATTTGTTCCAGAGAGGTGAGACCAGACGTGTCACCCTATGCCTGCCTCACCCCGCAGTTGACCATCCGGACCACCGCGGCACGGTCACCACGGAGAGGGTGGGCAGGCAGCTTCTTTTTTAAAAAAACAAAACCCCTCTAATGTACACATTCACATAACTGCTTATTCACTAGGAGCGGATATGGAGTTATGCACACATCGCTAACTGCAAACAAAATGGCAGCCAGGGACCAGAAGTGTCAGACCTCACCAAGCGGCTTGAACCTGCAAGGGAGAGATCAGGTGCCAGGAAATCTGCAGTGAGACATATTCAGTCGTAAACATTAAACTTTCTTTGGTGTTGGAAAAGTCACGGGTGAGGATGGGGGCCCGATGACTGAGGGATGGGAGGCAGATGTT
>NW_015198272.1:0-595 GCF_001447785.1 Gekko japonicus | reverse complement strand
GCAACTGAGACATAAACACAGTACGCATTTACAGAGCAACATCTTGTGCTACCATTATAATCTTAACTCTCAGGACATCCTGAGATTCTCTTCGATGATCCAGACACTGAGGATTCCAGCAGCAACAAAATACGAAAATGGAGGCAAGCCAAAGAGCTCATCTGTACAGAAGACAGTCCTGACCCAATCTCATCAGATCTCCAAAGCTATGCAAGGTTGGCCCTGGTTAGTACTTGGATGGGAGGCCATCAAGCACATCCAGGGAAGTCCAGGCAATGGCAACCCACCTCTGTTTGTCTCCTGCTTTGGAAACCCTGCAGGGCTACCGTAAATCAGCTGCGGCTTGGAAGCACTTCCCCACCCCCATACAGAAGATAAAGGAGAAATCTTGCCAACTGGGTATTTGCATGGCAACACTCCCACTCATAAGTACACCTTGCCTGACTATCTCCTCCTGCTCGGCTTTGCTTCTCAGCTCCATGTTTTCAGGCCTGACGGAGAGAAGCCAACAGCGGCAGCCTCCACCCCCCGGAGTGCCTCCCAGAGGCAATGTGCCCAACGCCCCTGAGGCAGGGAGACACAGCAGTCTCATTTA
>NW_015198271.1:0-229 GCF_001447785.1 Gekko japonicus | reverse complement strand
ATTTAATAAAACTCCTCTATAAACAATAACCACAGGTTAAGATGAAGATGTAGTAAAAAGTATAGTTAAGTGCCTGGGTAAATGTAAGTGTTTTTAGCCGGGCATCTGAATACTAGTTAAGCAGGCACCAGGGAAGCTTCAGCTGGGACAGCATTCCAGAGATGAAGCACAACCACTATAACAGCTCTGTCGCTCCTTACGAGTTCTCTTACTTCTAATCACATGGAGA
>NW_015198270.1:0-590 GCF_001447785.1 Gekko japonicus | reverse complement strand
CCCCCCCCCTCCCCAGTCACGTGCAAGGCTGGTGTCAGATGAGGGAATCCCGCCTTCCCTGTGCGATTCCTTCTCCGCCTTCCGAAACCATTGCAAGGGTTTGGGGGAGCCCCTGGCGAAATGGCTCCTGGCACCCCCTTACTACCCTCTCCAAAAGCCCTTTAGTGCCGGAACTCTTCTTTGCCCCACACTAGAGCTGCCCTTCAAAAAGGAAGCTCCGCCCCCTTCCCATTCTGCATCAAAGCAAGCAGGATTCTGTGGCCTGCAGAGAGAAATGTCTGTCATTTTTGCAGGACACGGAAGCCCGGTGGCTCCCATTCCCCCTCCTCGCTCCCTCCTCGCACTTCTGAGATTCCACCAGACGTGTCCCCGTACTTTAAGATTTTTCAGACTCACATGCTAGAAACTAGAGGGTTTTTTAAAAAAAATTATTTTCAGCACACTGGATTTTATATCCCGTGCCACTTCCTTGGTTTGCAGAGTGTTCCTACCCCTCACCGTCTGACCAGCTGCCTAATACTTTCTTGCCCTCCAGGTGGGCCCAACGTGTTAATTCTCTGATCACAGGTAGAGATGTGAAGGCCCGGAAA
>NW_015198269.1:0-609 GCF_001447785.1 Gekko japonicus | reverse complement strand
CCCCAGGCCAGCGAAGGAGCGCTGCAGCTCGGGGGACGGCAGGAGAGCCCTGCCTCTGCATCTCCCTGGCCACGCAGGAGCGCTGCAGCTCGAGGATGCCTGCCTCCGCATTTTCTGCGCCCGCGCAGGAGTGCTGTGGCTTGGGGGAGGACAGGAGAGCCCCATCACCACATTCCCCAGGCCATGCAGGAGCATTGTAGCTCGGGGACACCAAGAGCCAATCAATTCCTCTGTCTTTGAAATAAATCTTGTCTTTGAAATAAACCATGTCTTTGAAATAAATCTTGCTTTACTTTTGAACGTGGATCTATTCTCATGCTTGGGGATCTAACAGAGGGCAGGAGAGCCCCGTCACCTTGTGTTCCAGGCCACGCGGGAGCACTGCGGCTCGGGGGAGGGCAGGAGAGCCCCGCCACCACATCTCCCAGGCTGTGCAGGAGCGCTATGGCTCAGGGATGCCAGGAGAGCCCTGCCTCTGCATCTTCCGGGCCCGCACAGGAGCGCTGCACCTCGGGGGAGGGCAGGAGAGCCCCATTGCCGCGTGCCACGGGCTGCACGGGAGCGCTGCGGCTCAGGAGATGGCAGGAGAGCCCCATCGCCACGTCCCCC
>NW_015198268.1:0-611 GCF_001447785.1 Gekko japonicus | reverse complement strand
AAGAAAGCAAATAGATGGGGGTAGGGAGGGAGGGGAAAAGGTGGAAAGAAAGCAACATTTAAAATGTGTCCTCCAAGGCCCCCCCCCCAGCCCCACACTGGCTGGCTTGGCTTGGAAGAGGGATTTAAAGAAACAAATGCCTTCTTCAAGCCAGTCGGGGGGGGCTTTGAGAACACAATCAAAGTTAAAGTTACTTTCTTTCTCTGCTCCTCCCCCCACACCTCAAGCCTACCCAGGGAGGGGAATACTGGCTGGGGAAGAGATGATGGATCAGGGAGGCATGGCTCCCCTTTACTTCCCCAGCCACCCTGCCTAGAGCCGCATAATATGTGTGAAAGAGCCACATGAGGCTCCCGAGCCACAGTTTGGCCACCCCTAGTCTAGAGTGTCTCAACATAGATCCCATGCAATATATTGCTAAGAAATTATTCACATTTATAGTGTTGAAAATTGTGGCTCAGAAAAACCGAGCAGTGTTGAGCAGAAGAATGGTTCCTCAGAATAACAGTGCAATCTAAACAGAGTTGCACCCTTCTAAGTCCCTTGAAGTCAGTGGGTGCAACTCTGCTTAGGATGGCACTAAATGGGTGTGGTCAGACGGTGTGCTGGGA
>NW_015198267.1:0-644 GCF_001447785.1 Gekko japonicus | reverse complement strand
CCCGACGAGCTTGGCCATGCCCCCAACGTTAGCAGCATCAGACGTCACTTCCGGTGACATCCTGCCAGCGTGCGCGTGCTTTACGCACACGCGCATGCGCCCAACCAAACTCCCGGACACCAATGAAGATCCCCCGCTCCGAGGTAAGTGTATTTGGCAACCCTACATTGGTCTGATCCCAGAAGGGCTCTTCTTCTTATGTTCTTAACACAGAAAGTGGATTACAAGGTGAAGACAATGCAGTGAAAGCAGGTTATATTTACAGTAATCACTGCAGTGGGTTACAACCCTATTTCATCATAAAAATGCCCTCTTGGGCTGTCTACCCTATGGTGGAAAGGGCTATCAAGTCATAGCCAATTTATGGCAAACCTGGAGGGTTTTCAAAGCAAGAAATGAGGAGGAGGAGGAGATTGGATTTATACCCCGCCCTTCAGGTTCTCCCAGGTTAGAGTCTACTCTCCTAAACACTACGACAAACTGGCTCTCCTACGCAGAGGTGGTTTACCCCCCGCATAGAGACCCTGGTATTCCCTGGAGGTCTCCCATCCAACCGAGGCTGAACCTGCTTAGCTTTTGAGATCCGACAAGATTGGGCTAGCCTGAGACATCCTTTTCCCAGCCTCCTTGAACAGAAGAGAAGA
>NW_015198266.1:0-601 GCF_001447785.1 Gekko japonicus | reverse complement strand
AGGGCAGGTCTTTTACTTCCACAAGGCCCACAGCTCAGGGAGGGTCACAGCTTTCATGTCTTCCAATACCTTTAACCATGGCTGTTTTAAGGTGGAAACCACCTGCCAACCACAGGCCCTACAGGCAACAACCATGCCCACATTTCTAGACCATGGGAAGGGTGACAGACTGAGGAAGAGCCACATCCTTCTGTTGGTGATGGATGTGGTAAATGAGGTTCTGGAGTTTTCTTGTTTTGTTATACAAAGTAAACATTGCTTTGTGCAATGCTTACAGAAAGTATGACTTCTGCTACCCTTTCTCCTTGGCCACATATATCAGACTTGTATCCAGCAAGAATCACTTGCTGAGCAGACCTCACAGATTAGGACTTTCACACTTCCTCCTCCCCATACAGCTCACTGAGCTTCCCCATTTTTATTCCTGGTGCTCAGTGGACCCTCAGACGTAGCATCAGAAGTAACGTGGGCAGGGCCATAATAACCAGCTGGACCAGTGGTCCCAAATATGGGAAAAAAATATTAAGATTACAAAATCAATTGTATATAAGGAAAATATTTACAAGTTATTGTATAGATGGTATATAACACCTGAGAAATT
>NW_015198265.1:0-600 GCF_001447785.1 Gekko japonicus | reverse complement strand
GGAGGATACCCTAGTCCCTATTGGGGAGTCAATCCCTACGACCACCGTGACGAATTCCATCCCACTGGGTGTGGGGAAGGATGGGGCCGACCCTATGCTGGAGCCCTTCAGAGGGGCGACAGCCAAAGTGACTACGAGATTGAAGGGACCACACTGGGGACGGTTCAGTGCGGATACCCATGAGACCTGGACTTTTGCTTCCCCCTCGAGTCTGAGGTGCAAAAGTCATTACAATTGGGCCCCTCAGGAGGTGGGCTATGATATGGAGGATGGAGGTGCCCCTGAGAGTGACGAGGATGCTGAGGATCTCGTGGATATCCGGCTGGAATTACTCGAGCGGGGCCAGGAAAAACTCATGTGGATGATTGAGGAGTCGTTCCAGAATCTGCTGGGGATGGTGGCAGAGGCGGTGCAGTGGGAGGTACGATGCCAGATACCAGCACACTCAGTGCGCCCTGCTCAGGTGGTGCCACCGGTCCTGCCTGGCCAACCAGGAACCCCCCTCCCCTCGAGACCTCCAGGGAACATGGTGCCAGCACAACCGGGCTGGGAGGTGCATCGCCCCACGGAACTATTGGATGCCACCTTTGATGGAACCCC
>NW_015198264.1:0-755 GCF_001447785.1 Gekko japonicus | reverse complement strand
CCTCCTCCTCCTCCTCTTCTTCTCATACCCACCCTAGCCCCCTTGCGCCACCCTCCTAGCTGCAGTGGGGCCAGCTTCACCCATGATGATACAGGAAAATAAACTTTTAAAAGTACGCTAGTAACATTACCAAGTTATCAAGAGTTAAGACATCCAACTAATGAGTGGAAGTAATATGGCTGTTCACACTATACCGAGAAGAACAGTTCCTGTCAGAGCTCTCTCAGCCCCACCTACCTCACAGGGTGTCAGTTGTGGGGAGGGGAAGGGAAAGGAGTTTGTAAGCCGCTCGGAGACTCCTTTGGGTAGTGAAGGGCGGGGGATAAATCCAATTCCCCTTCCAGGCCCCAAGGAGGTCAGGCTGGTGATAACCAGGGCCAGGGCCTTCTTGGTGGTGGCTCCACACTGGTGGAATGAGCTCCCGGAAGAGACCAGGGCCCTGCGGGACCTTTTACAGTTCCGCAGGGCCTGCAAAATGGAGCTCTTCCACCAGGCTTTCAACTAGGAACCGCCACCACTGTTAACAACTGCAACAGCCTGAAGAGCTTGGTCCCTGGTTGGTTATCGATAGCCTAGGCCCACCAACTACATCTGAGGAAGATCAGTGAGCTGGAATGCACTCACGCGGTAATGCCATCGTTACGACACCAAACAACAAAGCTAGCCCTTTGACGTTGTATTGTTTTAATGCACTGTTTTTAAATCTTTGTGAACTTTTGATTGTTATTGTGAATATTATCCCGTGTAAGTCGCCC
>NW_015198263.1:0-601 GCF_001447785.1 Gekko japonicus | reverse complement strand
CATGCTTAAAACTTCGGCTGAACTGTGCCCATCTTGTAAGCTGTTTCTGTGAACATCAGCTATTCCTTGTTACCTAAACTGGACCCAGAGAAGGGACAATTAAATTAGCTTTAAAAAGGGTTCTGGAAAGGAATAACACAGGGCCTTGGTCTCTGTATCCCAGGGTGGATCTCAGTAGTGGTACCCAAAAATAAAATTATGAAGAAAGAGTGAGAGTAAACAGAAACAAATAATTTTATTGTCTACAAAATAAAATAAAACAAACAAAAATCTGAAGAACCTATACTGGGCACCTGAGAACTAGTTCCCTAAGTAACCACAAATGCACATACATGCACACACACCAGCAAGAGGGCACACTTATAAAACATAGGAGGAAGGAAGTTGGGAAGTCTTAGGGAAGGCACATATGACCTGAGGTCTTGGGCTTGAGAGTTTTGGTTTTGGCGACTCACAGATGGACACATTCCATCGAGCTCCGATGGGTGTGTTTTGGATCAGGGTGGCAGGGAGGGAGATAGGACATATTCGTTCTCTCCTGAAGTCCTTGTCACTATACACTGCACAGAAGTATCTTAGAACTTTTAAAAACTTTTACTTT
>NW_015198262.1:0-614 GCF_001447785.1 Gekko japonicus | reverse complement strand
CAAAAGTACCAGAGAAGAGCCTTCCTGAACTGCTCCAGTAGATAATTCCACCGGGTGTAGGTTGCGATGGAGAATGCTCTGGTATAGATAGCCAGCAATCCGACCGTCTTTCTGGGTGATAGCTTCAAAAGGCCCTGTTCTGAGAACTGATTTGATTTTGGATGTGTTTTCGTTATGGTTAACCCACCTTGTGTCCTGTGACAAGAAAAGATGCATCACTAATGACCTAAATGCAGTGCCTTTCTATTAGAATTCACCTTCTACTCTGCTATTTCTGTTTTAGTCCCAGAACCAGCCATCTGTTTCAGTTTTACTGTCAGACCATAAGAACATAAGTCATGTTGGATCTAGCCAATGGCCCATCGAATCCAAAACTCTGAGTCACACAGTGGCCAAAACCCAGGTGCCATCAGGAGGTCAACAAGTTGGGCCAAAACTCTAGAAGCCCCCCCACTGTTGGTGCCCCAAGCCCGACTGGAACCAGAATGTTTTTCTGTTGAGGCATTGTTGTTTTAGAATGTGATGATTTTATTGATTTTATAGATTTTGAATGCAAATTTGCATATATTGCAGGCCTATATGTTAGAACCCGCCCTGAGCCTACAATGTGGGGA
>NW_015198261.1:0-623 GCF_001447785.1 Gekko japonicus | reverse complement strand
TGCATAGGCATGACCATTATCCAGTGCTCTTGGTTGTCTTGTATAAAATTTTCCATGCTATCCATTTTGTTTTGAAATGTATTTCACTTATTCAAGAACACAAATATTTCATGGCAGTTTTTTCTCCCGTTCCCCCCCAAATTCCCACTTTGTCCATTGGGGAGGGGTAACTAGATATACCCCCCCCCCCATCCCCCGGGCCTTCACATTGCTTGACATGGCCAGTTTCAATACTGCTACCTGCTGCCCATATTACTTATTATGTCAGTAGCTTCTGTGAATCGGTGTTCAGTTTTATCAGATCGACATGTACAGTGGGCTCCCAAAGCATTGGAGGTTTAGGTGCACGGTCTCCTGACAAGCGTTGCTCAACTGTACTCAGAATGCCTAAGTGATAAAAGAGAAATGCTGGTCAGTGTTTAGGCCTATTCTCTGGGTCATAAGGAACTGCCTTATGAAGGGTCAAGATGGACAAAATACTTTTCAAAGCATACAATTACCTTATGAAATTCACTGTTGCGGGATGTGGGAATGACAGCTAGCTTAAAAAAAAAAGAGAGAGAGAGTGGTTTATAGGCTTTATGAGGGGTCAGTTGACTGAAACTTAACCAGAACTGCAATGA
>NW_015198260.1:0-618 GCF_001447785.1 Gekko japonicus | reverse complement strand
GACTAACACGGCTACCCGTCTTGATCTAATTCAATAGCATCACTCCCATTGCTATTAGAAGAGATTTTACTGTACTTTTTTGGGGAGAGTTTGCAAACTGCTTATAATGAGACAAGTTTCTCTAATGTGTCTGGATGAGATCTACTCAGAAGTAAGTCCCATTTGATGCAGTGGAGCTTACTCCCAGGAAAGTATCCTGAGAACTGCAGCCTTGCTCTCTGTTTTTACACTTGATACTTAAACAAAATACAGGCATTCTAGGTAGTGACCTTGGTGGGATATGTTTGTCAGTAAATATGCCCAGGCTGTTATATTCTATTTTTTAAGAGACCATTGTTGCTACAGGAGGCAAGGTTTGGAGTCCTGTGTACAGGGTGATTAAATCTTTAATGCTTCCTAATTCTGTATTTATGGCTTTTTTAATTTGCTTAGGTTTTTGAAATGTTTTTATGGTCCCTTAGGGGATCCTTGGATCCAAAAGGTGGCATATAAATTAATGCTTCCATGGCTCAGTACACTTCCTTTGCCCCTTGTCTAGGACTGAAGCACACACACACAAAAACAATCATCATTTTTTGGGAAGGAGGCGCTCACCTCTTTCAGGGTTAATCATGGCAA
>NW_015198259.1:0-610 GCF_001447785.1 Gekko japonicus | reverse complement strand
TGCTGATAACTATGAGTGTCAATCATGACCGATCTATGATTATAACTAATAGAGAACATCACTGGACCTGTACATACCGTAAGAGGCTTGTAAATGTCTTTCCTGCCCGCCGTCCCCATTCCAGCATGGCTTCACAATCAGGACTGTTATGTATGAAGCAGTCCGAGGAACTCTCCCGTTCCCGGTAGCAGCCACCACCACTTCCTTTGGGAAGGAACTGTGGCTGAGTGGGTAGGGCAGGTGTTCCCAGTCTTTTTGAGCCAGCAGGCACCTTTGGAATTCTGACACAGCGCGGTAGGTGCAGCCCCAAAATGGCTTCCACAGGAAGCGGAGCCAGCCACAAAATGGCTTCCACAGGAGGTGGAGCTAGCCCCAAAACGTCTGCCGCCTCTTGCCTTCAGTCACACAGTGCAACACATTTAAAAAATCTGCAGAGCCAATCAATGCTCAGTCAGAAGCCGTGCTGGGCAAAAGATCCATCTGGCCCCGCCCACTTCCCACAACCACTTGGCAGGCACCAGAAAAGATGTCGACGCGCACCACGGCACCCACAGGCACCATGCTGGGGACACCTCGGGCACAGCATCTGCTTGGCCCGCAGAAGGTCCCA
>NW_015198258.1:0-610 GCF_001447785.1 Gekko japonicus | reverse complement strand
ACAGTGGTGTAGAACCATCAATGGAAGGCGTTCACCCTGAAGTCCTGATTGCTATCAGGAGCTTCTCACGGCTGCCTCTTAGGACCAAATTGCACTTTGAGAGTTCTAATCGTGGAACTCTAACATTGGACTGCCATCGAGAACCATTTTGCCAAGCTGAAAAGAAACGAGGCCGCTGCTTAACCCAGTTAGAGGCTTCTGTTCTGCTTTGTATAATATTTGAAGGCTTTGGTTCCAGTCTCTCTGCAGTCCTGAGGAAGTCCGACTGAAACCGCTTACTTACAGTCCGGAGGAGCCCATCGACTGCTTCATTCTGTCAACAGAAGAAAAATTAAAGAGACTTTGCTTGTGAGAATTAACACCAGGGTGTTGTTGGTGTTTTTTTTGAATGAATAAATGTTAAGTAATAAAACATCAATACAGCAAAATGCAACACTTACAAAGAAAAGGGTAAGCGAAACAAACAAAGTTTTGAAATGGTTTTGGAACACTTAATACAACAAACATCACATTAACAATTCTTCAATTAAGATCTTCAATTAACACCAGTTGATGTGTGTGTGTTATTTTTGGGCTATTTTTGGGCAGGGCTACTTTTGGGCAGGAACGC
>NW_015198257.1:0-635 GCF_001447785.1 Gekko japonicus | reverse complement strand
CCCCGAAAGGCCCCACTGTAGCTGTGGGCTTGTTGTGTAATATTTGGTGCAGTATGTTAGAGCAGTAAAACTGGCTGCCAGTAAACTTGCAGGGCCAATTCAAGGTGTTGATTTTTAAAGCCTTTCTTATGGATCACCTCTCCCTGTAGATGCCTCCACACCACCTGACTTCAAGCGTAGCAAGCTAGATGTTCATTAGTTCTATGACATGGGCATAAAGTCGTTTACTCTTTTGTTGTTTAATTTTAAAAATAATATTTATATACTCCGTAACTGTGTAAAAGTGGCATACACATAATAGAGAATAGATTGATGATGATGATGATGATGATTGATTTGAATCAGTCAACCCAGCCAGTGTCTTCTGAGTGGCAGTTCTTCCGGCCTAACACTAAAGGGGCCAAATTTAGAACGTTATGAAATAGAACGTTGCTATTCAATTATTATAAGGGAGAGATTTTCCGGAAGTAAAAAAGTACTTCTGCTTAGCTTTGTCTTATGTAGACAATTGTGATTTCTGGGATCACCAAGACTCTTTAATGGAAACAAATAACAGAACTACTTACTTTGTGTGGGAAATGATTGAACCCATAAATGTAAATTTAGGACTTCCGGTTTATGGCAACACACTGGCA
>NW_015198256.1:0-619 GCF_001447785.1 Gekko japonicus | reverse complement strand
GAGGCGATGCGAGGGCGCTGCGAGGCAAGGCGGTGCGCTTGCAGGGCGTGACGAGGCGAAGCTCGGAGTGGCGCGGTGCGAGCGGATGCGGAGCGGTGCAGTGCTCGGTGTTGCTAAGCGAAGAGCTGGGCTGCGAAGAGCGGGGTGGCGAGGTGCGGTGCTCGGGTTGAAGCGAAGCGCAGAGTTGAGGCGGCGTGGCGAGGTGCGATGCGGTCGGCGGTTGACGGAGCGAGGCGCAGGCGATGAAGCGGAGAACTCCGGCGAGCGGCGGGGCTGCTGCGGTGATCGATGCTTGGGCTGCTTGGTCTCCTCCGGGTCTGTTCAAGAAGGGCAGAATCCCACCTTCGTCGCCAGTGAAAAGTACTCGAGACGTTGAGTGATTCAGCAAAGAGTACTTTATTAGATCAGGATCCGCTCCGCTATTGTTCTGTGGGAACGAAGCTTTGGGCTTGTGCTTGACCGCATGGCCCAACGGTCGCGCACGTGGTAATGGCGGATACATTACACCTACACAGTTTGGGGCCAGCTCTCCTGGTATACCCCCCTCCAAGAGCATTACACTCACTGGACAAAAACCTACTGACAATTCGTGGACCGAGGATCATTCAACTAACTATGA
>NW_015198255.1:0-623 GCF_001447785.1 Gekko japonicus | reverse complement strand
GTGCCCGGCACAATGATGTCACCTGGAGGGTGCTAGAGCGTCACCCTGCGATGTGCCCAGTGTGATGATGTCACTTCTGGGTGACATAATCGCACCACGCGTGCGCAAAGCGTGCATGTGAAACTCCCGGACCAGGACCGGGTCCCCCCCACACTATGCCAGGTAAGAGACTTGGCAACCCTATCTGCAGATCAGTTGTAATTCTAGGAGATCTCCAGACCCCACCTGGTGGCTGGCACCCGGACTCCTGTGACGGCCATTGTTGTGCTGGCATCCACTCCATTCTTAAAGCACCATGAGTGCCCACAGTGTCAGGAATCCTGACCTACACTGCGGTCCCTACACCAATCAGGGCCTCCAGCAATGGCTACTGATGAAGGAAAAACATGCCAGAGATCTTCTCAAGGACCTGTCAGCATCTCATACCATTGGTGGGAGTATCGGCAGCAACGGAACGGCGAGCGACGGCGACAGAGCGACGAGCGGCAGGCGACGACGAGCGAAGTGGCGAACAGTGACGGCAAGGAGGTGCAACACCAGCAGTGAATCAGATGACGGTGGAGGTGGAGCCAGAAGGCGTAAGGATGTAGAGGTGCAGGCGCGGCGGAGCCAGAGGGACGTAG
>NW_015198254.1:0-627 GCF_001447785.1 Gekko japonicus | reverse complement strand
CACTTACCAAAGCCTTCTTAATATCCCTGTTGGTCTTGTGTTGAGCCCGGTCAATCCCCAAGGGACTAAAAGGATCACGCCACACCCTGCATGGCACCATGTCTGACCAAACTATGGAAACTGCCGGGCAAAGATGCAGAATGGCCTGGAAGTCCTCCAGGGCCTGCAAAACCAAGGCTTTACCTTTTGAGCAAGCCCAAATAATTACCGCCCAGGTGAATAACCAATACATGAGGCGGGAGGTCATTTCGTCCATGGACAAAGGCATCAGGCCCGACCAGTGAAGGCCTTGGTGTACCCAGAGCACATGTAGTGATTGCCCAAAATTGATGTTTGGTCAACGGACTGCCATCAATGTGGCGAAACAACAAGCCAGCCCCCCCAGCCTCTAATGGATAGGTAAATGGCAAGAGCAGAAACTGGACAAAGCTCAGGACCAGAACAGGGACAGAAAGTGATCACACTACCCTGTTGGCACTGGTCAGTTTTAGAACGCCTAACCGTAAGATGCACCATCTCCGACTCTAATATGAGGTCAGATACCAAAAGGGCCCGGTCAGAGGAATCAGTTCTGAATTGGGCCACCAACACTAATCCACAGGGCCCCGAAAAAGGCCACCAATGCCG
>NW_015198253.1:0-618 GCF_001447785.1 Gekko japonicus | reverse complement strand
GTAATATTAATTGTTTTATAAATAAACACGGAGATTTTATTTTTTTATGGATGATATGATGGCTGAACCTAAGAAAATATGTAGGCAATATAGTATTCAATATTTGAACTATGGCCTTATTCAGTCGCCTACAAACGGTATATTACCGATGTGCCTGATTTGCCAGAGACTTTTATCAAATGAAGCTATGAAGCCTTCAGGACTACAAGAACATTTGACAAACATTCATGCTGATAAGAAAGATAACGGTTTATCTTATTTTCAAGCACTTAAACAAAACTTTTTGAGACAGCTGACATTGGCAAAACTCTTTTCAATAGCATCCAAACAAGATGACAATGGGATGTGTGCATGCTTCTTACAACATTTTGTTACTGATTGCTAAATTGGGAAAACCACATTCTGTTGGTGAAGAACTAATTCTACTGGCTATAAGTGAGGTAATACGCGCTATGCTACACAAGCCAGCATCTGATATTACCAAGAAAAATTCTTTGAGCAATAATACAGTGCAACGAAGAATTGATGAAATGGCTCAAGATGTTGAAGACTCATTATGTGAGTATTTAAAAACATCCCTGCCTTGGCTGTCCTGCGTGGATCGTGGTGGACTCTACC
>NW_015198252.1:0-628 GCF_001447785.1 Gekko japonicus | reverse complement strand
GCGTCTCTTATGTTCTTATGTTCTTACCGACTTCATTGGACACCCTCAAGTTTGGGAGAGGGAGAAAAATTTCTCTTTGTCAACTCTCTCCACCCCTGGCATGATTTTATAATCCTCTATCATGTCCCCCCCCCTTAGTCCTCTCTTTTCTGTACCGCAACTCCCAGACTCTTCAGCCTTTCCTCATAGGGAAGGTGCTCCAAACCCCTAATCCTGTTGGTTGCCCTCCTCTGCAGTTTCTCCCGCTTTGTGATGTCATTTTTGAGATACAGTTATCAGAGCTGTACACAATATTCCAAATGAAGCGGCACCATAAATCTATACAGGGGCGTTATAATATCAGCTGTTTTATTTTCTTTTTTTAAAAAAACCCCAATTTTTTAGGATATATTTAGAAATATTAACATATACTTTACATTTACCATTACAATCCTAACCTATATCCTACCCCCCACCCTTTCCCCCTCAACCGGCTTCCAGCAGTGCTCCGACCTCCAGCCCCACACTTTAATATTCGATTTTCCCAAATCCACTTTTTCTACAGGTAATAGTCACTTAAAATACAATTACTTGTATTTTCAGTAATTATCAAAACAAAACAATTTTCAGTAATTATCAAAACAAAACA
>NW_015198251.1:0-622 GCF_001447785.1 Gekko japonicus | reverse complement strand
GTGAATGAGGCGATTCATACAAGCGATCTTAATACATTACATCTACTATCTACTATCTACCATCAGCGGTGGCGCAGGCGGTAAATGCAGCCTGCATTAACATCTGGCCAAACAGCTGTTCATGCCCCACCATGGCCGGAGTGAGCTCCCGGCCTACATCCCAGCTCCCGCCCACCCAGCGGTTCGAAAGCCCATTAAAGGGCGAGTAGATAAATGTAAATGGGGACCTACCCTTAGTAGGGTAGGGGG
Source organism: Gekko japonicus (assembly GCF_001447785.1). Classification (NCBI taxonomy): domain Eukaryota; kingdom Metazoa; phylum Chordata; class Lepidosauria; order Squamata; family Gekkonidae; genus Gekko; species Gekko japonicus. The sequence continues at coordinate 373 of NW_015198251.1, read as the reverse complement.
CACCCTCCTCTCCTGAGGTGTGTGGTGTGCGGCGGAAGAACAGCGGTAATGGCGGCGAGACGGGAGATGATGGCGGAATCCTGGCAGCGGAGACGATGTGGTGCGGCGTGGCAACAGAAGCCAGAAGAGTGATCCCTGGTGGCCAGTGGTGAAACATCAGAAGCGGTCATTGCCAGCAGTGAAAAGAGGCGCAGGAAGACGTCATCTCCCGGCGCGGCGGAGCCTACTGGACATAGCCAGGGCCAAAGGAGAGCGGATTCGCGTGCCGAAAACAGCTATCCGCCGGAAGCATCACAAGGAGACATCCCGCTGGACTGGAGGACTAGAGAAGACACCTGAAGCCAAAGAAGCCGGAAGCCGGAAGAAAGAGCCG
>NW_015198250.1:0-599 GCF_001447785.1 Gekko japonicus | reverse complement strand
AGTTCATGGTTCGTTTAATCAAATGAACCGCTATGCCTGTCAGCTACGCTGCCATTGCAGGTGGTGGCGGTGAGACAGCTAATGAATAGCTTCTTACTGTGCTGGAATCTTAGCTTTCATTTCTCCTCGCTGTGCCTTATCTCTTAGCCTCAGTCCGTGGTACTGCTCTCCTGATGTTTTGCTAGGAATGTGAACCTGTTAGTTTAGGCACGCTTCAGCTAATTCCCTGATAGGCTCTGGTCCATCAGGGGCCCCCACTTTGAATCCTGTATATTGTCCCCTCTCCCACCCTTAAGGTTAGTTCTGACACTGATTGTATGCACAGATGACCTGCCTTTACTGTACTCAATAAACTTGAACCTTCTGAAGGAACGTTGTTGAGAACTGATTGCTGTGGGACTCTGACAATGCCCAACAAACCACCATTTCCCAGTTTGTGCCCATCCCTACTCCCCATTATCACATTGTATTTGTTAGGTAAGGAAAGGATATGTTGCCACCGATGCTACACTGGAACATCAATGCTGGCACAGAATTCACTGGCTGGAGGGGATGTCTGCAGAGGTCCTTAGTAAGGTTGCCAGCTCTGGGTTGTGAAA